>NC_092432.1:16361217-16527554 GCF_036169615.1 Heliangelus exortis | reverse complement strand
ACTTCTGCTGCAGATGCTTAAGTATAAATGCTTACATTTCCACTAAAAGCAAAATACAGCAAAAAAATTTTTGCAAGTCTACAGGAAGAAAAAAACACTGAGGAAGTATAAAATAAAAAAAACATAGACTATCTCTCATTTGAGTAGCAGCACAAGAGCACAGCACATGGCACTGCAGATCCTTCTCAGAATGTGCCAGTATTGGCAGACATGTCAAGGCTACCATGAGTCACCCTTCCTGATGAATAAAACTCAAAATGAAGGAAGAACTCCCTGAAAAATTATTACCAGCAAGGGTATCTCACCACCAGATATTTTTAAAATAAGATCATAAGGATGAGAAGTCTGAAGGACTGAATGCCAGCAGACATATGCATTCTCTCTTCCTGGAGCATCTCATCACCATCCATGGCATATTTAAGAGGCAAAACATGACCATTTAGAAGCACTGCAGGTATGTGGCATAGCAGAAGAAGCCAAGAAGGTACAGGGTGTGTAATACAACTGGGTCAGTGGAGCATGGAAGAGGATGGTATTTCTAAAACAGTCTTCTAAAGAACAGCAAATAAAACCTGTCCTATACAGGGTTGTTACTGCTCTAGTGACTAAATTTCTAACCTGTATGCATGCAACAGTAATGAAATATCACAGTACCATGTCACATGAACAGTACTGACTTTTACAGTTACTATTAAAAAATAAGAGGATAGGAAAACCCCCTGTATTTTAAATACATTTTTCCCCATTTAATAATTTTGGTTTACCTTGTCACACGGGAGAAAAAGAGCAAAAAAGAACCAAAGAACCTCATCCTGGTTAAGCTCCCTTGTGAGATTTCACCTTTATGATACCTTGTCCTACCTGCCCTCTATCTAAGACAAGAAAAGTGATACCACCTTTGTTGTAACAGCTTTTTCCCTGTCCAAATGGGCATCTTTAACTTCATTATTTAGTTTTAATAGGTTATCCAGTCTGATAAAATAATGATAAAATACAATAAGAACCAAGTTTATAGCCCTACTATGATAATCAAGGGCTGATTAATATACAATAAATCTATTCTACAATAAAACTGATTCCTGGGTACAATGATTTAAGCACTAGAAGAGAGAACTTAAGCCTGTGATTCAAAATCTGAGGATCTTCAAGCAATATATTCTTCATTATTTCAGATTTTACTATAACCTGGTTCACAAGTCAATGAGTGGATTATCAAAGGTTGACAATTAACCAGACTGAAACAAACAACAAAACGCCCACATTCAACACCAAATAGATACTAGGGCAACACAATCTTTATCTGTTTAACACCAGTATCAGCTTGACAAATCTCTGTAAACAACAGTTAAATCATAATAATGATAGTAGCACTTTGATTCAAACCAATGAATTATGCTTGTCAAACAAGATCAGAGCACACTATAGTAACTAGAGAAGCAATAAAAAAAGATCAAATGTTCAACATTAAACTACTTATTTGTAACTCACATAAGAGACCAGGTATTACTACATAACCAATTTCACAATGTTGAATCAAAAGTCTACGTGTAGATAACAGACAGAATCAGGAAAAGTAAGAGCAAGCCACAAATCCAAGAAAAATCGACAAATCCAGAGAAAGCTTTACTGTTTAATAAAATATGCATCATTGGTGAAAGGCTAATTTTTTTCTAATAGGTTGATTAAGCATCCAGTAATTTGTGATCAAGAGACTATTCATGTCCAAGTTGTTCTTGGATAAAAAATTTTAAAAATCAAAAAAACCAACAACCAAACAAAAAATACCCCAACTGGCAAAGTAGCCAAATGGAAGGAGTAGCTCCTATTGTTTCTACCCAAGCATTACTGCTTTCAGTTTAGTGACAGTGAAGTATTTCTTTTCAAGTTTAGCTTTCTTGGGTATGGATTGATTTTTATTTTTTTTTTATTAAATTGTGTGCACCTAACGAGAAAACATTTTCAAAGCAAGAACACTGTACCCATTCTTCATCTGCCTTGCTGTCCTGTACCACATTCAGTTGCTATCTAGAACAGGAATACCTGTACAAGGATATGGAAATAAAGAACACTGAGACTTTTTTTCTGGTTCCCTCCATTTTCTTCTCTCATCACCGTTTGACAGAAAACTTAGGGTTTTTTCCTGAATTTGAAAAAGTGTGTCTCCAGTTACTTGTTTTGTTTCATTCCTTTTTATCATCTCATTAAGCTGAAATACCCTGACAACCAAAAATTATCACTAAAAAGAAACTGCTGCCTAGAGAGGCAGTGCTATGTGAACTACTATTTGACAATCACAGCCTGATGTTTTGGGTGTATCAGCTTGTCTTTCTGTACAGTTACAGGATACTGGAAGGGTCCTTGTCACAACCTAAATTCTTCTTCAAGCCTCTCACCAATAGAGAACAGAAAATTATCACTCCTCTGCTGCTCTCAGCTATTAAAGAAAAACAAAAAGCCCCACCAAACTACTTGCTCAGCATTAACAGACACTCAACACAGCAGCATTTAGCTCCTGACAGCTTGTGAGCTTTAGCAAACAGCACCTTCCCCCTTGGCTCTGTACGGAGCTGTTACTGACTCCTGAAGAGGAAAGGAAGAATTTAAGGACAGAAAAAGCAAACTGGAGGTTCTTTATATCAAAGGAGGCAAAACTTTTTCAACACACCACTGAAATACACATCAAAACACAAAAGGCAGGATCTTTCTCACACCAGTCTTTACTGGGGGGTTTACTCAAGGCTGAAATTATCTACTAAACTCTCCAGTTTTCTGTGCGAGTTCAGAAACTGAGCAGTGAGTGGGAAAATCCTTAGTCTTTATTGCTTTCCTTATATTTCTCAGTTCTTAATCCCTTCTCCTCCAGCAAAAGCAGGCTATATGCTGACTGAAGGCAACTCCAGAGTACATTTGAGCTCAAAATTCCACAGCACTGGCTGTATTCCCTATACTGGGCTGGTTTCCCACACTGCCCAATACAATCAAATCCAGCAGAACTCCCCACCATGTATAGACTATGAAAAGAGCGTGGCTTTTGCCAACAGAATTTACTAGAAGTGCTACCTAGGTAAAAAACCCAGAAAAACAGCTTTGTTTTTTATTACAGAAGACCTAATTAAATAGTTTATTTTTACTGTTTTCTCTTCTTGCAAAGAGCTTAGGTCCTCTCAGAGCTTTGCTGATAGAAAGAATGTTTATTGATAATACCACACAACTCCTGTAGTTTACTTATATATATAATGCAGACACTCAACTAAGAGCATTAGGGGATCTGAAAATATGGACAGATGTATCAAGTCTTCCCTGCTCAGATTTTTGGGAGAAGCACAGGATGTACTCAGGATGCTGGAGTCAGAGACAAAGGGACAGCAACATACCCAAGTTTTTCTCCTCCTGCAACAGCTCAGCTTAACCTCAGAAACGGTATCTGATCTTCCTACAAGTAGCCACTACAAACTGTCCTAATCCAAAAAAAAAAAAAAAAATCAATTTTTATCCCTCTGCTGATGGTGGAACAGGAAAGCAAGTAACCTATGGAGGGAAAGCAAATAAAAAGAGACAGAATAAAAAAGCAATTTCACAAAACATGGTGTGCGAGATGGACTGCCCTTAGTCACAGGGCAGGACCTTCAAGACATGAGTGGCAATTATATGTGTGACTATGTGCAGAGACACTGACACATGGTTATGCTTGATCCTGACTGTAACAAATAAGAAAAGCTTCCTTTGACTTCTACCACAGGATTAAGCTCTCAAACAAACAGCCTCATTGAATGTCCAAATGAGACATCTTGAGTTATTACAGAAAAACACACCTCATCTCTTTATAGTTTTCCACTAACATGCTTCTTGCATCATTCAAGAGGGGTTTTTTTGTATGAAACATATCCAGACTTACTTTGCTTAAATAGATAGCACTTCCATGAAAAGTAATTGGACATACATTCTTTTTGGTGATGTCAGCCTGTCAACACCTGTTTAGACTGACTTAATTTAAAATAAATGCTTCTTTTGGCAAATAAGTATTTGCCAGCAGCTATAGTTCTTACATGTAATTGCAGCCAAAATGTGGACTTGAAGCCTGAAAAACAATTAAACCAAAATATGTACACACACATACACACATGCAGAATAGTCAGGGACAGCACACCTTATTTTTTTGTTTTTTTTTTATTCCTCCCCCATCCATTGTCATGTATGTTACTTTCTGACATGTATCTGCAGCAATGCACATCTCTGATCACCTTTGCTCCTAGGCATGCACTCTGGACAAGAGTTGTGAGAAACTAAATGTTCCCAGTGGTGAGAAGGAGAAGAAAACTCCCGGGCTCTGTGCTGATCCATGTCTGCATCACCCCCAGACTGTTCTAGAAATAAGCCAAAAGCTATTTTTGTTGCTCGCTACAATATTTTCTGAAATCCACAATAAAAATGAGACTCATTTTCACCAACTTTAAATCAAACACTAAACATTCCACATGACAAATATTTTTTTTGCTCCTGTCTTCTCAGGGGTGCCAATACTTCTACCTACCACTAGCACTGCCTGCTGGATAACCTACTAACTTAATGAAAAGCACAATACAGTCTTGAATTCTGCCACGAGGAATGGCGTTTAGTTTATGCTCATTGTCAGAGGTGGCTGCAGTTTAGAGACACGAGAGTTTGTATCATTCTTGTTTTATTTTAAATTTCCTCTTTTGTAAATGTGTACAAGAGTTAAAAAGTATAAGAAACAATACAGATTACTCCAGGTCTCCAGTCAGTCATTTCTGTTCAGTGACCTGCCTTCAAACCCTTAGTAAATCCTTTACTGTAGCTTGAAATACAGTTCCCACCAGTTTTTTTAAGCTACTGGTACCTTGCACAGTATAATATACAGAAGGCATTGCCTACCAACAGGAAAAAATTTAGGAAGAAAATTACTCATATGCAGATAACTGGATGGGGACCATCATTTCATAGCTACCTCTACATTCACAGTACTATTTCCATATGCCTCAAGTCAAAATAGTAGTTAGGCCAACACTGCAGCTGAGGAAAGAAAGTATTTAATCAACTGAGGGGGAAGTTCATACAGTCATAAATTGAGTTTGTTCAGTATCCACCAATGTCCAAGACATTTCATGCTCACCGAGGCACAAAAGCTTTGAGAATGTCTGATCAGAACTCTCTGCCAGGATCAAGGGCTTCCATGAAGCAGAAGAAAGAAAAGCAGAAAGGTGTTCTGCTGGTTTGGATTGCTTCAGGCACATGCTGTTCCTTAACAAGCCAACAGCTGCCTATTCACCTGCAGGGGAAGAGTCCTGCATCATCTCTAAGGATGGTGAAGCTGAAAACACTATGAGAGAACCTATTAATAGCAAATAAGAAACCAAAGAGACACTGGTGTTGAAGAGAAATACTTTAAAAGGTACATGGCTTGTAACTATTTTCACATGAAGGATCATGATTCCTGCATTTTGTAGAACCAAAAGATCACAGCCAGTGTTGGTCTGAACCAACTGAGGATTCTGACAGATGCCACACGAGCTACATTTGAGGCTCCAAAACACACAGTTTTTCTCCAGACCTCCACATCTGTGGTACATCAACAGACCTGCTCTGCTTCATGTGCATAGGACTCCATGAAATAAAATAAAGACTCCATCTCCTTCCCTTCAATAAAGGGAGACTTCTGTTACCCAGAGTTTGGTTTTTTTTTAAGCATAAAAATCATTGTGTTTTATCCCAAAGAAATAAAAGCTTTAAGGAATTTACAGTGTAAACCTTTACTGAACTCTGTGTTAGCTTCTTAAGCATGTTTTGCAAAAGAACAATCAACAGCTGTCCAGAGCAACTGCATTTGAAGAAAAGAAGATTGAAGAAAGATCTCTATCCCAAGGAAGACACTAAAATGGTATTTTCCTTATTTCATGAGGAAAGCTTCCAATACAATGTGCAAGGACAGGCTAAAGTGCTATCTGAAATTTAAACCCATCTGGATTATCCAGGATAGGCCCTCATTTATTTGCTTATTGAAGTATGGAAAACCAGCAAAAAATGAGCAGAATTTTCAGAATCAACTATTGGAACAGTGGGGGAGAAAAGCATTTTCTCAGTCAAAAACTAAATTCAGATTTTTTTTCCAGTCTATACAATTCTAGTTCTAATATTTTCTAATAGAGCTGCTAATGAATGAATAGTTGCTTATTTAAAAGCATGATCAGAGAGTCCATCTTATGGCAACTTCAACTGTAGCACTGAGTCTGCCTGGACAAACACCAGTGATATTTCTCCAATAAGTTTTTCTCAAGCACTTAGGACTGTATTATACTATTTAAATGAGAGGCAGAAATATATGATACAAAATGTAAAGCCATATTAAGAAGTAGCTAAAGAACAGGGCTTTTTGCTCCGTATCTTATACCTTGCAAAATGGAAATCTGAAACTTAGAAAGACTGACTCATAATAGCAGTTAATGAATATCTAAGTAGGCTGCAATTAAGCAGATATGGTGCTTTTTAAACTTCCCTTCTGTACTAGTCTTCCTTTTTGTCTCATTTTGCTCAGCCCAACTCTTCTGACAACTCTTGACAGTGATAGCCAAAAATATCCCAGGTTTTCTCACAGAAAACCCTACCCTTCCTGACTGGTAAATCCAGTGGTGCATGTCAATTTGACGACTCACATCTCTTATTTCACTTTAATCTCCTTTCCTTTCATGTTGAGGACCTGAAGTTTTACAGTTTCATTACAGTCTGCTCCTTTTCCTTCTCTCATATAGCTAAGACTAAGTAGGACAAGCCCACACTGGCTGTCACTAGCAGCATTTGTGCTGTTGTGATAGCAGACTTTAACAACTTAAAATTTCTCTAGAGCTTTAATAAAAAGCACAGAGACAGGAACAACTGTACGGAATGCTACTCTTCTTGCCACAGAGTATTAAAGTTTAAGGAGGAAGTATCCTGTTTCCTCTTTCCTATTGCTTCCTTCCCTACCATTCTGAAGTCTGTAGAAATTAGAGGAACAGCCACACTCACATTTTAAGCTGTGCATTAAACACAATCAAAATAGACATTCAAATCTTAGATCCGAGTGTCGATATCATGGGGTTTGTTTTTAACTTTTCTGCTCAAGCAAAACTAATAGACTTGTATGTAGCCATGATTAAGGCTACTCTGTCTTTTATGGTATTTAAAATAACCATACCAGTTTGGGGTTTCATTAGTTATTTAAAGGTCAGACCAGTTTATCTTGTCTTGTGTTTTGGTGGAGTCTGGAACTTTGACAGGTAAAAGATATTTCTATTATACATTTCCATTAAGCATCTGCAGCTGCCTCTAACTTACATTAGGTTGGGATACTAGAACACAGTTATGTGAACTCCAGCATACAGGCAGGCCTCCAAAGCATCTAGTCTTAAAAGAAAAAAACAAAACAAAAAACAACACAACAAAACCCCCTCAAAACCCAAAAGATAGTTCCTAGACATTATAGTGCTTCTTTAAGGACTAATAGTGCCTGCTAAATCAACTACTATGCACAGTTCCAGGTTAGAGATAGTGGCATCTAAAAATTTATCCTCATGCTTATTGATATTCTTTGACATCTGTGGACTGACACCTACAAATACCCAAATCAGTGGTAACAAGAACCCAGTTCTCATTCATCCAAACAAAACTGAGAGGAGAAAACTGAGTACATGGTATGCCAGCAGATGGTAAGTGTTTTCCAAAAGCAAAACAAAGCTAGTTTCTCTAGGCATTTTGACATTTAGAAATACAGAGCAATTTCTACTTTAAGCCCTTAACTGAGTGATCTATATAATACAGCCACCTACAGCAACCAGATCATCAGTGAACTAAAGAGATAAGAGCAACATCTCTTCCCAGGAAAATGTTTTGGGTTTTTTGGTTTTGCAAAAGGTTATTTATAATATAATTAATTCTTACAATCTAATTAATTCCAGGTTTGGTTTTTTTATTATGTTGCAATGAAAAACAAACACAAACTCTGGAGATGTCAGGTAACTGTCAAGCTATATTTAGCTACCACTTTTCACTTATGAGGAAACATCATTTGAATAAACAGATGGTGTTGCTATGGGGTTGCCATCATTAGTAGATGCTGTAGAAGCACACGTGTGACACTAAAAATGGCAGACATAAAGGACAAGAAAACTATATGCAATCTTGGGCATTTTGACAAGAAAATACATGGCTATATTAAATCTTAGTTTTTTTCATTACCCACTCAGTAGCATAGCTTTAAAGTCAGGGTTGCTTGAGAACTGAGTCTTGCTAACCAATTCTCAGTTAATTTCAAGAGAATTTATACTCCAAGCTCCTTTGCTCCCTTCAGTGAAATGCCTGGGAAAGTAAATTTTCAATTTTGGTTACTACATCAAATAATTTATGCAGCTGTCAGTCTGTTGTAAATACATTGTCATACTATTTCAGGAACATGAAAGCCACCAGCCAGCAAACATATTTAGTCAATGTTCTTTCAGTGTTATTTAAACAGCTATTATGGAACTTAAAAATAAAAAGCTATAAAAAGAATTACATTAGAATATTCCAGTTCATCCAAAGAAATGCAAAGAGAACTGTAAAGATGTTTATGATGAATGTCATTACTTGTATTAGAAGTTGAACTTTACTAAAAATGGACATCACAATATGCAAGAGACACTGTCTTATTTCCAAGAATTGCCTTAAAACTGCAACAGCTAAAAATTTTCTGAAGTACAACAGATTTTTCATTTTCCTAAGCACCCAAACAACATTTTAAATTCCAAATAAGTACCAAGAGGGAATGAACAGGTAATCATGAACAGTATTTAATCATCTGGTTATACAAGTTAATCATAATTCAACAATGCTGAATATAATTGTAACATTTTACTTGTGAATTACTTGGAGATTTTTAAAGCGATTGGTTAGATTTCATTTTGACCTTGCTTGTATTTCACACAGCTACACCTAGGAAAATAACACCCATAACTAAAAAGAGCATTTCCACAAAACTAATTCCGATATGCAGAAAGGTCTGCAATTATTACTTACTTCAGAAGTTCTCTGTGTACTAACAGAAGGATGGACCTGCAGAAAAAGACTAAAGCTCCCTTGGAAACCTTACCAGTAGCACACTGCTGCACTACAAAGTCTAGAAAGGTCAGATCAGTTGCTATGAAAGATGAAAACATGGCAAACAGGAAAATAGTTATTGACATAATGGCCTCATTGTAGTTCAGTGTCAAAATTTTTGTGAACTTTATAAATCAAATGCTATCATTTGTCTTAACCATCACCAAGGCAACAAAAACATTGAGCAAAATGAGGGAACACAAGAAATACTGTAACAAGTTAAACTGGATAAAAAACAGACCATAAAAATATCAGTGGGAACATCTTCCCAGTATAATGCAGCAAAATAAGAATGTGAAAAGTCATGCATTGAACAGGATAGAGAAGAGCAACAGGATAGAGAAGAGCAAGGAGGCTGTGAAGGGACTGGAGCACAAGTCCTGTGAGGAAGGGATGAGGGAGTTGGGGGTGTTCAGTCTGCAGAAAAGGAGGCTCAGGTGAGACCTCATCACTCTCTACAACTCCTTGAAAGGAGGTTGGAGCCAGGGGGGTGGGGGGTTGGTCTCTTCTCTCAAGTAGCTACCAGTAAGACAAGAGGGCATGGTCTTAAGCTCTGCCAGGGGAGATTTAGGTTAGATATTAGGAAAAAAATTCTTTACAGAGAGGGTAATCAGACATTGGAATGGGCTGCCCAGGGAGGTGATGGATTCTCCATCCCTGGATGTTTTTAAAAGGAGACTGATGTGGTACTCAGTGCCATGGTCTGGTAACCACAGTGGTAGTGGGTTAGGGGTTGGACTTGATGATCTCAGAGGTCCTTTCCAACCTGGATGACTCTGTGATTCTGTAAATATGCTTTATTAACAACAAATGTATATCGTGAAGAAGTTTACCTGCCTTCCTATGGACAACATAGAAATCACTTTTAAGCTGAAATTCTGATAATTTTTTGCTGCTATGATAAGCCTGGTTTTGATCTGGAGCAGAAGACTCTATGCACTATGACTGGAAAAGTATTTCTGTGTTTACTACTGGGGTGGAACTGCTATTTCCCTGTGTAAAACAAATTCCCAAAGCAAGTGGCTGTAAAAATTTGTTCCCCTATCATCTTTCATGTTGTCTTGTAGAATTATGAGCAACTTCTTATACTCCTTCCTTCAAAGTGAGACGTAACTGCATTTTATTTGCATTACACTTGGCAGGGATTGTAAAGTTTTTATAATATAATGGTAACGAAAAGACTGCAAGCACAGATATTGCATTTAAGTAGAACCTCCTTGCCAGACAGACAGCCCTTGCTGCAATCTTCCCCGGCAGCCGCTGGGGGGTTCCCCTGGCCTCTGTATTTCTGTACTTTAGTTCAATTTACTCCTCCCTCCTTGTAAACTTCAATCACAACTATGATATTTTTAACCATTGTTCTGCAATTACCTCTGTTTTGATTATTATAATCCCAGTTATGATCGACCTGAGGCCAGGCAGTCCAACTTCCCCATGCCTGCTGGATTAATCCCACATTCTTTTCTACTATTTTTCCATCTGGACAAAACAGCTCTCTCAGTAACAACACTGGAGATGAGAGAGGAACTTTCTCACACACACCCCGCTGCTGCTGGTTGCTATTGTAAGAGGATTAGAGAAAACACTAGAAACCACAGGGCAATGCACAATGGAAACAACAACCAATGCAGAGGGAGGCATAGAGGGTGGTGCCAGGCCCAGCTATGTGGGCACCTCAGTTTAATTACTTGCAATGGCTGTTGTTCAAGCTTATTCCTTGATGGTTTTGTACTCATTTTTGACCATCCAGCTTATGGTGCTCAAATGTCCAGTTAGTTATCCCATACATTGGCAGGACAAATGGATTACTTGTATTAGTTATTAGTTCTTTTGATCATGCCACAAAAAGGATTTAGCTGATCATAAATCTCTTATGCTGGCCACCTTTCCACCAGGTTTCCATCTCCAGTTTAGAACCAGCAGCCTTCTTGGCATGAAGTAGCTGCATGTTTCTGATAGATTTGCTGTACAAGCTTTTCCAATTTTTCAGACATGGATGTTTCCTTCTCTGTGCTGTGTATATTTCCCATTGCTTTCCTTACTTATCCACGTGTACTTTACACTGAGCAGGCTGCACTTTGCCAACAAGCCATAGCAAGGATCTTCCTGCCCTATTTCCACTCAGTCCGCACAGGGAATTTTAACATTCACCCTTCACTGCCTCCCACTCCAAACATCCCAGCTGAACTCACATTGTCTGGAGACAATAGAATCCAAAGTGATGGCCTAGAGTCCCACCTGATTCTCCAAACTGTTAAGGAACTAGTATTCTCTGTGCAGGAGTACTACACTACAGCATCTTTCTAAGCCACAGTAGTACAATCATTAACTTCAACAATATCATTGAGCCTAGCAGGCAGATATCCTCCTAACATGCTCCAGATCATTACCAGTAACCAGAGATTAACACCCACTATATTTTAGCCAAAAAAAAATTCAACATGCAAACAGCTTCAGCATGCCTGCAAAAACAAAGCCTCCCAGGAAATTCGAAATAATCTGAATGGCATGTCAGATCTGTAACAATGAATTGTAAATAGCAAGTTACTGTAATGGTTATAAACTATCTTAGAACATTCACCCAGGAGTTGGTTTGTAAACAGCTTTTATAAATCTTTCAGCAATGGAGCAAGTAGCACCCTAGAAAACGCAGCTTAACTTCAGAAGACAAGTTAATGGAAGCATACAACTTGAGATTCCTCCCCGCTCCTCTCAGAGGCAACACTTCCTGCTCTCACAATTTTATCATGACTCTCACTATTTTTAGTGCTATTCTTAGTCTCTACTGCTAGAATCATGCCTGAGAGTCGTAGCATTAATTTTAAAATAAAAGATTTCCACTCCTCTGCATCTTGAGAAAAGCTTGAAAGTGTGAAACCAGTGCATCCCACAGGCTAAAAACTTGAAAGAATACAAGAAATTCAGGGTGGGTTTTGTTTTGTTTAAGAAACTCCACCCATTATTCCTTGAGTGATAGGAGTTGGATGATGCACCAACTCCTCAGAGCTGACTGTCCACTGGAATCTCTCCAGAGCAGATGTAAGGCACATCAGCAGTTGTATATGAAAAAATATGCAATGCCACTCTCACTGCTCTTCCTATGCAGTGGATAATCTTACTCTTGAGAATGCTAATTCAGCTTCTCTTAAAAATCATACCTTTAAAGAGAATGCTTGACATTTTGCATTGAGAATGAATATTATCTTGCACGTAAACTATTTTTGTTTTACCACAAGATAATTTTCTTTTCCTTCTCTGAAAAGCTAAATCTTCTGCAACCAAGAGCATCCTGCATGAGAAGATAAAAATAAGAGTTATATTACCTACAAGAAAGGTGTAAACACATTGTTAACAAGGAACACAACGGCAGGCTTTTCCTTAGGGGAAAGATGATGCTTTTACATTTGCCTTAATACAAGTACATGCTTTTAATTACACAAGCATTTGAAACTGGAAAGTGAAAGTTAAATCGGTGACCTGCTTTCATCTTAATACATGATTTAGCAGCTTTTTTAAGAAGCTACCACTAGATGGTGCAACAGCTTAAATAATTCACAAATCTATAGCACTTAACCGTGCCTCTTCTGTCCCCGAGCTCAGCAACAGCAGGAGACACACAACTGGGAAGCAAACTTCTCTAAGTTGAACATGTCAACACAGCAGTCAAAGCTAGCTTTCCTGAAAATATAATAATTCACTCATTTATTTGGCATTTCTTTTAAAACTGAGGGAGCAGCCGTTGCTCTACAGAAGGAAAATCGATTGGTAATAAGGTGGCTCTGATTCCCTATGGCTCCCTATAACCGTACAGGGGTACAGGAGGAGGGGAGTGAGTGACGACTGCAGATCAGGACACCCAGAATGCTATTCTTGGACATAAGAAATGCAAATTCACCTTCCTCTTCCGGTGGACAGATTAACTCCACAAACCAAAACACAAGTCTGTCGACCTCACTGCATCTTGGTTCTCATCTCAAAGTAAAAATTACAGAGCTGTTTGTTAGTACTTGCAACCTCAGATAGACGTTGAAAGGACAAAAACATTTTAAAATTATGCCATATTCCAGGACTGTTACATATTTCAGTATATGTATGAGGCATATAGCAGCTTTCCACATAATGCACTTTCCCTTGGCCTACAGTAAATACAAAAAGTTCTGAGCCTACTTTGTTCACAGCTAACAGAACCAGAAGCCTGAACTGTATGTTTTTGCAGAATACATTTTTTACTGATCATCAGCCAACAGATTGTAACCAAAGTTATGAGTAATATGCATCCAAGCCTATAAGGAAAGGAAAGTGTTGGGTAGGTAACACAAAAGGTAAGTCATATAGACAAGCTAAATTTTCTATCAGCTAGCACATGTCAAACAGACTAATTAACCAGGTATGTGAGAAAGCACACAACTTCATTTTACAGTCAAGAAACCTCCACCCAGGCATAGTTGGTACCCCTCCACGTGAACATTAGGATGAGGGGAAAAAAAAAAAGCTGAGTAACACACAGACCTATGACATAGAACAGGAACTGCTACAGGAACTATGAGAAAATCCCCTTCAGCACATAAAACTGGGAGGGAGAATACTAGGTAAGAAAACCTAGGTTTAGTAAGGTTTGAAAAAGAGAGCAGACTGTGCCTAATACATTAGCAACAAAGACCTGAAAACCAAGATAACTAAAAAGACTCTTCCCACTCTGGATATAGACAGGGAATTTGAAAGATTTTGTTTATCTAGTGTTGTGATTAAGTCCATAGAAGCTAGTCAGAGATGATAGTACTGCATATTTTTTTAGCATATCTCTTTTTAGCAGACCTGGGGTGCCCAATAGTACAAAAATCCAACCCAAATGCAAAAGATTTCTTTAAGGCTTAGGCACAGCACCTCATACTGTAAAAAAGATTATATTGTGAAAATATTTAACTTCAGAAAAGCATTGAGACATGGAAGATGAGTTCCATAAAAGTAGTATAAAAATGAAGCATTAAAAATTAAATTATATTGCTTTTCACTGTGCCAAAGTCTGCCACTAAAAATAAAGCTGAATCTTATTTTTCAAAACTTCAAGGTTGTTCACTTGGAACAACCTTATCTTCTCTGAGGTGGAAACAGTCTCTTATCTTTTTGTGTACCTTAACTCTTAATTCTTTGAGGAAGTAATAGCACTATAAGGTTACCAAAATATATGCACAGATTGTATCCAAATTCTATCTAGTCTCAAAATATTAGATTCCAGATGAACATTCCGTGAAATCTGTAGGATACCCAATTGAAGGATGGAACGATCAAAAATTAGTCATCAGTTAGGATAGAGCAAAGTCAGACAGCATAGCTACAAAATCTCAAAAGCATTTTTGCTTTGCTGAAAAACATAAAACTTCTAGACTATTTAGACCACTAGAAGTTCAGACTTTAACCCAGTTTTATGTGTACGCTTGGGTATTATTGGCCATAAATATGGACTTGTAACTGCTATCTTAATAGACATCAGAAAAGGCAACTTAAAAGCTTCCCTTATATCTCCCACATGCACTTTCTCCTTTTTAATACAAAATATTTCTATATTCTCATAACAAGCACCACTAAATATAAGAAAAGATGAAAAGAACTGAAGGAAGGTATAATGTGTGTGAAAAACGTGATTTCAGTTATTCTAATAACTTTGAAAGGTGGATTTTTCTAAGGCCTGAGTTGATGAACTCATATGAAAGAAAGCATTTCCAGTGTACTCCTTTCTGGAGTTCAGTTAAAAATTTGTGAAAGGAAGCATGTGGAATGCAGAGAAAAAACAGCCTATCACCCCTTCCCTCCCCCCAAAATGAGGTTTATGTAATTCTGACTTCTAGGTCACTGAAATAATCTGATAAAGAAAAGTGAACAGATGAAGAAGACCGTCTGCAGCTGCTGTTATCTTCATCAAGTTGAAATCTTGATTCCTTTCTGCTACAGCTGCCATCATTACAGTCATCATATGCACTGCTAGCATAGACAAGAGAACAAAGACCAAGCAGGTTTAGCCTTTCTTCAGCTTACAGGAGAGTGGGCTTATTTCATCCAGATAAGTGCTATACTAAAAGCCATGGCATTCTTTAGAAAGACATTTTGTTATTCTTGCATGACTAACCAGGTGCTTGCCCAAGAACACTGTATTCGCATATTTTGAAAACAAAACTTGTTCTGTAGTAATTTATGATTCTGCATTAACTTTGTCTACTAATTTCATAGAAGGAACTGAAAATCTGCAAGAGAAAATACACCTGTATTATACAGACATATACAGGCAATAATAGTTTTTCACTTTAAAAGACAGGCAGATTACAATTTGATTTGGAAACAGTGCTGCACAAAGCAAATAAATCCACCCAGAACCTGTAATGTTTGACAAGAGTTTTGACACAAAGTTCTTCCTTTCTAACAAGCAGTACTGGTCTTGGTGACAGTTTTAGTCAGGGATTATTTTTCCCCTTGAATAAAATAACTTCCTTTTCCTTTTTTTTTTCCTGTAGGACTAATTAATAAACTCAAATATTACTCCACATTAAAAGTAAGCTAGAGTCCTGGGTCACAGTAGGGTAGAGATTTGGACAGACAGCACTGTGTGCATACAGAAAACAAAGTCATAGCTTGCTGAGGGAGAATATTCTATGATACACACAGAGAACACGAAAGTTAACAGGCCCTGTGCTACACGTAAGTTCAGTGTTAGTGGGAGAGTCTTGCTCAAATACTTATTGAGAGACAGAACAAGATTTGTTGACAAAGAATGAAAATTCTCTCTCATCATACTTTTTTAATTGATGTTACTTGTGAGCATATTGGAGACCACTTACAGATGACAAAGGAACACAGGGAATAACTTGATAAAATTCATAGTAACCAAGAAGACACATGTAGCTTTTTCACCGTAAGAGTTTAATGCTATCAACTATCACACCTGACACTGCTCAAAAGAGGCAAGATATTTTATGTTAAGTATATTTATATGTACACATATAAATTATTTAATTGAAGTTCAGAATTAGCAACTGGCAGAATGTCTCACACATTATTTTTAATCATCTGCTGGAAACAATAGATGATTTTCAACTACAGTTGAACTCTTCACCTACAATTGAAGAACAGGGCAAGTCAAGGAAACAAAGCCAGTTACCTGAGTTGTAAATTAACTTCAGTTTAGTTAGAAATATGAGTCAACAGTGAAACAGTATTAGAGACAGATCCTGGAATACATACTGGATTTTCCAGATACCCTAATTCAGCTGGCAGACAGAAGCTCTTGGTGACATACCTAGTAAACTGGATATGCTACAAGTACTTTGAATGGGTCTTTGTCTAATTTAGTCCCACTATTTAGCCCATTAATTTGGTGTTGAGGGCTGCAGAGATACCCACCAGCACTGGAACTCTTCCAGTGTTTCATGGATCCTGAAGCTAAGATGACTCAGAAATACACTGAAATAGCTTGTTAACAAATACGACATGCATCGAGTGTACTTCATTGGGGAATCTGAAAACAAAAATTATTATTTAAGATTTGTGTCCTCCCCTCAGCTTTATTCAGGTGGTACTACTGATGCAAAATAAACAGTTGCAAAGTGGGACTCTCTGCAGATATTTGTACCTATATGTGTAACTTTTTGACCACATCTACAATTTTAAACACATGTGAAAAATTAGCAGCAAATAGAAAAATGGCTGCATACAGATAATCCCAAATTAATCACTAATGAAAGCTCCAAACACAACTGGAAGCGACATGTAACTTTTCTTTTCCTCCACTACTTTGCATAGTCACAATGTTTTTTAGCCTTTGTTCAGCTGCAACCCTCTTGTATATAAAGTACATATGAAGGCATGTATGTAACAAGCTATTTCAGGGCTTTTCTCTGATTCATTACTTCAGTCATGACTAAAGATTCCCATTTCATAAAGAAGTGGCTTTGCTTGATTAAACAAGTTAGCACTGCTCCTAAAGCAAAAAGTTTAGAGAATAGAAGACTTTTCTCTAGCCTAGCTTGCACATAAAACTGTTGTCAAATCAAGTGGTAAAATTTTAGTGATGAAGCTTTCCTCAAAAGAGCAGAGGCAGAAGGAGGGGACACAGACAGCACGTCAGAAAAAATACCTGATGGAATGTTTCTTATTGCTTTACAACTCTTCAGAGAGATGACTCTAATGCACTACAATGCAATCACTACTATGCATGTGTTTCAGTAACAAAAAACAAAAAAAAAAAGCAGGCAAGCACTGATGAAGTCTACATCATCCACAGAAACTGTATGAAGAGGAAGCTGGACAAGTCTACAGAACTGGAAGAGTAATGCAAACTCTCTGCAAGTCAAGGAACATTCATTCCTTTCTCAAAACCTCAATTGTTTGTTGCATATTGCCCATAATCTTTCGTGGTTTTTTTCTGCAGTAACTGGTGCCAAGTTTTCCAGATTACTGATTGCCTAGAGATTGAGCACTGTCTCCTCTGTGAAAGGACACAGGGTTCTCAAGTGTCCATAACATGCTCAGCTGTGAAACTCCACACAAGCTCAGCCATCTTCTGTGGCTTCTTCCCTCACACACCCTCCGCATTTACAACTCCGTAAGGAATACAGAGACAGCAACAACAGAGGAGGAAGTGTATCACTTTCACCTATTGTTCTCTACCAATTTGAGCTGAGAATACATAAAAACGTGTAATTCCTTAAGGACTAGAAACACACATCATCATCTACCTATAATTTTTTCGCTCAGGCACATAAAACCTTTTCCAAACCTTTTGTGTGGTTTTGCTGCATTTTTACCTCAAACTTTGGAAAGAATTTAACACTACATAAGGTCTCTTTCTGTACTTCAAAAAGCAAGAGTTGGCTTGCACTGACTGATAAAAACCCTTGTCATCTCAGTTCCTGTTCAGAGTCAGCTGTATTTTCAATATGCACTAGGCAGAAGACGCTGAAGGAATGGCAAAACTACATACAAAGAATGTAGTTCACATTCTCCTCTATGTGAAAGACAGTTTTTCCTCTTTGGCAAAGATAATTTAGTCTGTGATGTGTATTTTTAATTCAAATGAACACAACCACATACATAACATTTACTGATCCAGTAATCTGCTAAGTGCTAAATATTCATGCTAGTAAGTAAAAATATGCCTAAGCAGTAAAGCCATGAGGGTGTCTCTAGTCAGACTTAGGGTTTCGATTACACAAAGACCCTTGTAAGAAAAATTATAAAGATATACTTTAAAAAATCCTAGCAACAAACCACCCAACTATAGACTCCTGATACCCTTGATTTCCTCTTTTCCATTAACTTTAGCAATAATGGCTGATACCCTGTCAGCAGCAGATGGACAATGCCATCAGCATTTTTAGCAATTCCATCCTGCAGAGGCATGGCAGAGGGCATCATTCCACAGCATTGGTCAGTATTTGTACACCAGTGATAGGATCTCTCCCTTTGAAATGCAGAACACTGTATGCCTTCTTGCAGTATTATTTTCAAATAGTTTCTAGAAGATCATGAACCATAACCTTCCTGAAATAAAGGAACATTTGTACTTTTAAAGAACACATTGTGTCCGTATGTAATCTATTGTTTGCTAAAATATGCGCTTACAAAGTGTGGTCATTTTTTTCTTGTTGTATTTTCCCAAGTCCAACTGGGGGTGGGAGCAGTTCAAACTTACCATCTTGGTAGAACCCAGTCTTATTGCCCAATTGCTCTATAATCAGTCAGACACCCTTTTTTCAAACATTCTCACCTTTTCTGTGCTTAGATATGGCAAACTCTTTCTAGCTTGAGCTTTTTTACAGTATCTTGGGAATCTTGATGAAGGAAGGGGAGAGCATGGTTTTAGTGGCAATTCCAGAAGCTCTTCTCTGAAACAGTCACAACTAAGATGAAATTTTGCATGTTAAGAAATCAGTCTTATAAGCTAGCTCAGTTAACCCATGTTACTTTTTAACTGAAAATATTCTATAGTGCTACCTCACTCTTCTGCAAGCTGCCTAATAACTAGAGATGCAAATACCTGTTAGAATATATATTCTTATTCCATTACCCTAAAGACATTGGCTCTATAACTTTCAGTTGCTGTGACACAGTCCTGAGGTAAAGTGATAAATTGCTGCTCATGACAACAGCACAATTGTTTTAAATAGGTGGGTGAAATGACCTGGAAATACTGTTCATTGCGGGCATTACATGGTAATAGAGACACCTAAAATACAGCACACATGGCTAACCACTGAAATTTTCTCTCATTCAGCTATTTGGTCTATTCCAAGGAGCAAAGTGAAGACACTACATTTTTTAGCTAATGACTGAGCACACTAGAGCTAAGAGGTTCAGGTGTAAACTACTAAAATTATCCCTTTTCAAGTAAAATGCAAACCACCTTCTCTGTTCCTCCTCTTCCCTCTCCACCTGCCTTGAATTAAAAAGAGTTCTGAAGTTCATGTACCTCAGTTCAGATTTATTTTCACTGTTTGTGAGGGGTTGATGTTGACTGGGTGCCAGGTGCCCACCACAGCCACCCTATTACTCCCCTCTTCAGCCGGACTGGGGAGAGTAAATATAATAAAAGGCTGATGGGGCAAAATAAGGATAGGGAGATCACTCATCAATTACCACCACAGGCAAACCAGACTTGACTTTGAGAAAAAAAAAAATCAGGCTAATATGAAATAAAATCTTAAAAATACCTTCCTCCCACCCCCTCCTTCTTTTAGGCTTAACTGTATTTGCGATTTTCTCTACTTCCTCTGCGCCAGTGGTGCGGGTGCATGGGGGTCACAGTCAATTCATCACATATTATCTCTACTGCTCCCTTTCCCTCATGGGAAGGACTCCTCTCAATCCTCCCGTGCTCCAATGTGTCTTCCACCCTTGGGAGACACTCCTCAAACTGTCCACAAACTTCTCCAACCTGAACCCTTCTCAGAGGTGCTGTCACCTGAGCTGGAAAAAGAGCTGGAAAAACTCCCTGCCCAAAGTATTCTTATCCAGCCATGGGGTACTCAAAGGCAATCAGATGAACTGTTGCTCTAAACACATTCAGGTGTGTTTCTGGGCTGCTATACTCACATGAAAAAAAACTTACCACATTACACAGAGAAGCTCTGGACAGAATCTGTCTATTAGACTTCACTCTGTATATACATAGCATGATGGCAGACTCTGCATTCATGACTAAAGAAAACTGCACAGAACATTGATAAATTAATGCAGTTCTACCACAGAAGAAAAACACCTCTGTTCAGAATACAACTTAAAAAAACTACCAGTAAGGTAAGAAACAAAAGTTACTATCTGCACAAAAAATCTTAAAAGCATAAAACTCTCAGTAACTCTTCTATCTGAGAAAGTCCTTAATCTGTTAAGAAATCTTCCATAGGTTACTTATCATGGGTTATCCATTGTCAGACATGTACAAAAACAATTTTTTTTTTTGTTCTTTATTCCTAGTTCCATGAACTCTTCTATCATCTAACTAAAAGAGTTCTGTTTGCTGTTTTGTTTTTATTTGCCATGCTTTATGAAACAATCCTTTTCCAGAAACAATGAAGCATGAGCTAATGTATTTATTAGCCCCAGTATCACTGTGTTTCCTTTGTGTTACATCCTTCAAGTAAAATAGGTTCTTTTCTCAGGACAGTCACATTTCCAGTGTTGGACACCACAGGCAGAAACAGTGTCAGTTTTGAGTGGTTTAAAGGAATTTTTTTTTAAAACACCTTTACCAATGTTGACCCATTCATTTGCCTGCCTCTTCATCAACCTGCATAAGGTGAGTAACGCTTTACCCTACTATTTTGCAGTACTCTACAATATATGATTTAGGAAACTCATTCTGGCTTTTAGCAGAGTTCAGCTTTTGTGTAAAACATCAGATAATAATAACTAACATCCTGCTGACTACATGTCAGTTCCGACTCTCTGCTTTTCTTCAAAGTCATACTGCTGCTCCATACAGTCCAGCTATTTTCCCTTGGACAAAAGCAGAAAGACTTCTCCACTCCAGTAAGATTTCCACTGAGACAGAACATCAGATCAATAAGCCTGCAACTGTGAGGTGATTAACATCAAGCAGTGTTCAGTTACAGAACAGTGACTGCTAAACATGCTAAAAAATATATAATTATGTGGATGCAGTGTTAGCAGCTTGCAAAGATACAATTCAACCCTTATGGACTACGGGACTGAGCCACATATTACAGTTGCAATTAAACTGAAACAAAACCAAAGATAAAGTTTGTAATCACATAGTTTTCAATTTCAAAAAGCAAAACCTGCATAAAACCATATTAATCACATCAAAATTTTACAGATAAAGTGTAACATAATACATACGGCTTGTTATATTTATTCTGAAATCTCAAGACTTCCTTGTTCAATCCTATGGGAAAGTAAGATCTACCGAAGACTGCCACAAAAAGATCTCTGAAGATACACATTGGGAAGGTTTGAATAACATTTCCAAATGTTTATAGTTGTAAAATTGTTGAAAAATCTTAAACATATAAATCATATGTGATTCTATGATTTTTAGATAAATATCACAATACCAGAACAATCAGAAAAAAAAAGGTCTGAGGAGCCAGTAAGATATAAATCTAATTTCTTGTCAGCACAGTTCAAGGGAATTATTCATTTCTTTAATCAACATATCTCAAGAAAAGATCTTTTGGAAAATATGCATTTCTACTTGACATAAATAAGCAAAATTCCCTATGTGAACATACATGAAAAAAGCAGAATTTACCTCTTCAGAATACTGTATTTTAGCACAAGGTGTGTATCTAACAGCAAATTATGTATAGAGTATATTTAGCAACAATTTTACTTGAGTACAAGTGAGAGAATCACTGACTTCATTTAATACTTTATTGCATAGCTATTAATTTTAAGATCAGAGCTAGCACAAAGTATTTTTAGATGTGAACCTGCAAAATAATTTTACAGGCCTCTGGCCAGTAGGTATTTCTCACATAACCAATCCATAATAACATTGTAAAAAAACCAGCAAGCTGATTCTCCATGGTTTTAGGTTACTTGTTATCTGTAAACCTGGATATTCACACACATCTTTGACATGGTAGCTATAACATAAATCATCTTATAATGGTAAAATACACTAGGGGACACAAGAAGACTAGAGCCATCAGCCTCTTTATGCAAATACGTAGCTAGATGAGGGTGACAAGATGAAGGGAAAGACAAAAGCAAGGAAAAACAAAATCACATACAACCTTTTCCAAGTCACCTTTGAACACTCTCTGCTCCTGCTCTTAAGAGAAGGAATTTACAAAGGTTAATCTACTGAGTACTGCAGCTACTAGAAGCTGCCCCATGACTGACAGAAGAAGCTGAGCCAAGCAGTGAAGCTGGCAGTGCCTTTGTAAAAACACATTTCAGAAAAGGTTAAAAAAAAAAAAAAAAAAGAGAGAGGGAAGAGAGCTGTTGAGTAGCTGGTGGAGTGGAGAAAGCGTGGGAAACAACCTTGGAGACATCAAGGCCATTGAAGCAGGTGGTGCTGGATGTGTGTGCCCTGAAGGAAGCTGCAGCAGGTGCAGAGAAGCCTGCACAGGAAAGTTTCTGGTAGAAACTGCTGCCTGTGGAAGACCCACACTGGAGCAGGTTTATCCTGAAAGACTGTAGTCTGCAGACAGGACTCACAGTGGACCAGTTTGTGAAAGAAAATCCATTGCTTTCTGATTACAATTAGGCCTCATGTACTTTGTTGTGTTTAACTCTCCACTATCTCGATGACACATAAAAACCACAGCACTATAAGAGACAAGGGTTAAATGACAGACCACACCATAATGCGTGCTATGCCTCCAAATGCATCAGCAGGAAAAAGGCTCTCTTTCTCTTCTGAAAACTGAGATGGTAGAAAAGGCAAAAAAATCACAGAATAAGAAAGACAACAATGCCCAGAGAACTTAAAAATGGCATTATAGCTCAGAGGTGGAGTTCTTAAAAATGCCTACAGACTGACCAGTAACAGACTGCTCAGATTCTAACTTTAAAAAATAAATAAATAAACCAAGCAAGCAAACAAAAAACCTACCAAACACAAACAATTATCAAACCACTTGAGATCAAGAAACTAAAACCAAAATTTTCAGCTCACCCAAGCAATGGAATATAACACATAAGTTTATTTTTTTTGTAGCAGGTATAAGCCTGGTCTCAGATATCTATTTGATTAGATTAACAAAACTTACTGCTTCTATGTATTTCTTGAAATTATAAAGAAGCTGACAGTACATGCATGCATATATATTTATATATATATAAATAATTTTCTTACAGATAGTGGTAGCCACCACATCAGGCTGATTATTCCAAGTGAGTTCTGTTTGTCCCACTTTGTTAATGCTGCTTTCCCAGGGAAAACCCTATTCCTAACTGTGCACAGGTGAACCCACTGAGACTGTTTGCCTTGCCATGACAATCTAAATTTCTAGCACGTGCTTCACCAGGCGTGACACCACCAGCAAACAATCACAAAGTAACCTTTTTTCCCTTTGAAGAAGCAAGCAGAATGTTTCTTCTCTGCTCTTCAATGCATTTACATGAACCACAACCTAAAAATTACACAGTTAGGCAATTAATAACAGGTCACCTTGTGATGATTCCTTTTATTCCTTAACAGGAAAGCTAAAAAAGCAGGAACTTCTGACTTGATCTGGCCTATTATCAGGAAAGCCAGTACTAAAAAGGCACAAGAGAGATGTGGTACCCTAGACTTCCCAAAATTGTTTTAGCTGAGAATCTTCACACTGATTAAGAACTATTCATTCTTTGGTATGAACAGGAGAATTCTGGAAATTAATAGAAACACAAGTCTGTTTTACCACAGAACAGTGATACTTAAGCCACAGCCATCACTGCCAGACACCCAAACTCCTCCCTATGCCATTCCCTCACCATTTCCAATACACCACCATTTGGCATCTCTATGCCATTCCCTCACCACTTTATTAAGTTATGGCCTGTTGTACATTTCTGCAAAAAGGCAGCATGCCACAAGAATCCTCATTATGTAATATCTCACAGATAGTGTTCTGCAAGATGATCTAAACATGATCAATCATCTCTCTCTTATGCTGCAAACTACTGTCCTATCTCCAAGCTATCAATCTATTTATGTAAGTAATGAAGTGCCTGCTGCTTACCCTGTAGACAGTGCTTGACTCTAGTATCCTTGTGGTAGGACAGTTATTTTACACTCAGTTTGAAAGAGAGAATTTTAGTATTCACTGAGACATTCAGGATCGTTATACAAAGTCACAGGCAGTTATGCGAGCCCACAGTGTGTCTTTTGGAAGTTACAGTTACACATAAGAATATAAATATTAACTGGTTTTAAGATATTTCAGTCAGTACAGGCTTCACTTCAGCCTCCACTTCAAGCACTTCAGACTACTTGGGTTTGCTGAACTTTTTTTAACTTGAGATAAAAGCCTACACATAAGGAGCTATGTACCACAGAGATGATGTGTGGCCCTATGTCCGCACTGCTAGCCACAGAAGTCTCCAGAAGTCTCAAGTTTCTTGCACTAAACAAGATCAAAATTATAATAATAAGCAACAAACTTCTTCCAAAGAAGTTTCATGTTGATGAATCTGTGACTGTATTTACAGAACACTGACAAATTAATCCAAAGTAATTTATTTTCTTACTCAGTATTGGGCTTTCCTTGAAAAAACATTTACTGTCAGATAAAGTTATCAACAAAGATAACTTTTCCAAAAATAATTTTCTATGTGGCTGATATCCATCAATGTGTATGACAGCATTTTAAAGCAGTGTATTAGTCCTACAATCTACTCTCTCTCTGTCCATGCATATGACTTCTGCCACTGGGCAACATAAATTAAAATACAGCAGCAATCTGCTGTCATTTCACACACTGTTCTGAGGTGTTAGGTGGGTTGGGGTATTCTTTTAGCTTTTGGCACTTTTCAGAGACTGAATACACTGTTGGATTTGAAAGTACAGCTGCAAACACTAAAAACACTTTTTTCAAGGCTCAGGTTAGACTTCATAGTTGTTGACTCTCAACAAAGAATTATGGATGGTAAAAAATGTGATTAAAGAGTTAGTTTCTTTTCAAGCTCCTGAAAAACACCTTTGAGAAAAACACCATTGTATTTCATAGAATCGCAAAATCTGCTGAGTTGGAAGGGATGCATCAGGATCATCAAGTCCAACTCCTGTCCCTGTGTAGGGCACCCCAAGAATCACACCATGTGCCTGAGAGTGTCAACCAAATGTTTCTTGAACTCAGACAGGTTTCGTGCTGTGACCACTTCCCTGGGGGTCATTTCAAAATCCCATCACGATAATTTTTGAAAAATTACTCAATAACACACACAACTGGAAATAACTGCAGCCCATTTAAGAGCTCCCATGTGAAATCACCATATTTTCAGCATTTCCTGTGGGACTGGGAATTTGCAGTTTCCTCCACCACACTATTACACAGCTCGACACATATAGAGCAGCTAAAACCTCAAAGTAGAAACAACTGCTTTACAATGCTATACCATACGTAACACATGCACTTGTTTTCCAACTCCACAAGCAGTGCCCGTATGAAAGAGGATTTCTGAGTATTGAAATCAGCATAGAGGATCAATATAAAGACACTGCTTCAGAAAAGGAAAATCCCAAGAATACAAATCTTGACATTCCTCCATACAGTACTGCAAGGATACAGTCCAGCAGAGGTGACCTGGAGGGGAAGACCTGCTTGGAAGTGCAGAAGATGCACCTAGAGGATTATTATTGTCCTACAATGAGAGTTTCTCAGAAAACACCTTTCCTCAGATGCTTTGACATTGTCCAGGTGAACAAGCTCTGTAGGGCAAGCTGAACATAGCTTAGAAACAAATTTTAGTGCATATATAAATGGGTTTAGTTACTTCCTTGTACTGAGAAAGCAGCTGGCCCATCTAGTATATTGTTTACATACACAAGCCTTTTTCCCCCCATGTTTCTTCCAGGCACATTCATTTTGGTACTTGCCACAGGCAACGTGACAGCTGCATATATAAGAAATGCTGTATGTATATCATCATTACCATTCATAATGCCCATTAGAATATCTGAACCATGGATGTCTAAGACAACTATTTACTGAACTGAACAAAATTAATAACGCAACAAGTATGCTCAGTTGTGAAACTGCAGAAGTAACTGCTGCTGGCTTCTAAAACCTGCACAGAACAACACTTAAACCAACTGTCCTCAGTCCAGCTGCAGGTTTCCTGTGGGTTTGGTTCACTGATACATCTGAAGAACAAAAAAAAAGGTACTGTTTATTTTTATGTTAGAAACCCTCCCCCTTAGAAATTTTGACTCATCACTGAAACTGTTGAAACTGGACCTTGTTTTTACAAACTTGGTACCAAATATCATGTTTGGTTCAAACCACAAAGTGGTTCAGGATGACTGCAAAAGCAAGGAGACATTACTTACTCAGAGTAGAGGGCACATTTTAGTTCCTAGTAGTTGTTCCTCTTTTTGTGTAATGTAATCCTTAGCCAGGAGGTCCTGACCAATATTCTCCACCAATACTCTCTCATCGTTTAAGTGGTCACTTTGTGGCAAATTGTTCATAAACCATGGCCTCTGTCTTCACTCTCTGCTTCCACTGGAGAAGCAGAGATTCCACTTTGACCAGTTGTTCAGCATCTTTTGCAATAATCCTTCACTAAAGTTCAAAATGCTCCAGGCCAGCAAAAAACTTTCTGCAGCTGGGCTTCTGGACTACAGAGCTATTGCTGTCACTTCCTTAGCCTCTATGTTGAAATGATCAGAACACCAGAAAAGGTTAGATCCCAAAGCCATCTAATAAACTATTTTTTTTTAAAGTGTATTATATGGGGTTACATACTACAGGAACTTTCCTTGTGTTACACACTGGACAGGTAAGATAAAATATTTTTTTTTAATCAGACATGCAAGATACACCACCACCTCCAGGGCTGACAAAACCAAACCCAGTCATATCACAGGGAGGGAGGAGACTTCCTTTACTCACCCATTAATCACCTGCAGTTATGCTGAGCTCGCCCTGCCACTATTACACCACTACCCAGGAAGCAGGCACCGGGGCTGCCAGGTTACTCCCAGCACAGCACCAGCTCCAGCAACCTCCATCAAGTCCATCTGACAGCCAAGACCAAGCCTGGTGGAAGCCGGTCAGCTGTGGGCTGGGGCTCGGGTGCACGTGGTGGAGCAGCAGCACCATGCGGCTGTGTGAGAGGAGCCCCACGTCGGGGAGGCGGCGGTGGTGCGCGTTGCTGCTCGGCTCCCTGCTGCTGGCCGCTGCCCTGGCCCTGCGCAGCGCCACGCGGCCCTGCCCTGACACCCACCTGGATGCTGCCGCCCAACCCCGCTGCCGCCAGCTCCTCTATCAAGTGCTGGAGCTCTCCCCCAGCAGAAGGATCAACTGCTCAGGGATTGTCCATGGGGATGAAAAAGCCATCCAGGAGGCCCAGCTCAGCAACCTGGAGGTTGGGAAGAAGAGGGTTTCCCTGACACCTACCGACTACCTGAACATGACGAAGGACTGCAGCAACTTCAAGGAGACCCGGAGGTTCATCGAGTTCCCACTGAGCCAGGAAGAGGCAGAGTTCCCCATTGCCTACTCCATGGTCATCCACAACAAAATTGAGATGTTCGAGCGTCTCCTGCGGTCCATCTACACCCCACAGAACGTCTACTGTGTCCACATCGACAACAAGTCCCCGTCTACCTTCCAGGAGGCTGTGAGGGCCATTGTGGCCTGCTTCCCCAATGTCTTTGTGGCCAGCCGCCTGGAAAAAGTGGTCTATGCCTCCTGGTCCCGACTGCAAGCTGACCTCAACTGCATGCAGGACCTGTTGCAGAGCCCTGTGCCATGGCGCTACATCCTCAACACCTGTGGCACTGATTTCCCCATCAAGACCAATGCTGATATTGTCCGTGCCCTGAAGCTCCTACAGGGCCAGAACAGTATGGAGTCAGAGAAGCCCTCAGCCATCAAACGGGAGCGCTGGCACTACCATCACGAAGTGGGGGAGTCTATCTCACGGACAGCCACAGAGAAACTGCCACCACCCCACAACTCTCCCATGTTCACAGGCAACGCGTACATCGTGGTCTCACGGGCCTTTGTGCAGCACATCTTTGAGAACCCCACGGTGCAGCAGTTCCTTGAGTGGGCCAAGGACACCTACAGCCCCGACGAGCACGTCTGGGCCACCCTCAACCGCATGCCTGGCGTGCCGGGCGCCATGCCCCAGAATGACAAGTTCCATCTCTCGGACATGATCGCCTTGCCCCGCGTGGTCAAGTGGCAGTACATGGAGGGTGACACCAGCAAGGGTGCGCCCTACCCACCCTGCACCGGCCAGCACCAGCGGGCGGTCTGCATCTACGGGGTGGGCGACGTGCCCTGGCTGCTCCAGCAGCACCACCTCTTGGCCAACAAGTTTGACCCCTTGGTGGACGATGCCGCCATCCAGTGTCTCGAGGAGCACCTGCGCCACAGGGCCCTCTACGGCCGGGGACTCTGAGGGGAAGCTGCGGGGTCCCTCGCCAGCACCTGCTTTCTTCCGTAGGCGAGTCCAGACGCGGCGCCTCGGAGACGGCGGGAGGGGCTGGAGAGCCGTGTCTGCGGCGAAACGGGCGCCGGCGCATTCTCCGCGCTGGCGGAGGAGAGCTCTCCGCGGGACGGGCGGGCGGGCGCCTCGCGGCGGCTGAGGAGAAGGAGAAAGAGACTGAGCTTGGCGGGAAAGTGCTGCGGGCGGTCAGAGCCGCCGGGCGTGTGAGGTACCGAACTTGGTTCGGAAGGGCTGGGCCGAGGGCCGGAGCGAAATGGCCGGCGTGGAAAGGCGGGAGGTCTCGGCTTCCCCTCGGCCCTGCCTCCTCCCCTCCGCTGCGCTTCTCCTGCGCTTCTCTCTCCCATTCCCGGCTTCTCCTCAGAGATGCCGTTAGGAGCGCGGCCTCCAGCACGGCACCCCGGGCAGCTTTCCTGCAGTATGAATTCTGTGATGTCTGGTTCACTTCATTTCTTACAATTTCTGAAACAAAACAAAACAAAAACCAACATGAAGGGCCCAGTCCCAGGGACAGAAGATAATGTCTGCTTATTCCAGCAAATCTGAAAGCGTAACTAATTGGGCTTTTCCACAAAGCAGGCCACCTGCACCTGGCACTGCTCAGCCTAACACCTGGCACCTGCTTGTGTATGACTTTAAAGTTCATTTTTTGTCAATAGCCATTAGCCAAAAAAAGTACGTCTGTCAATAAAATCAAATATAGTAAAACAGATGGCACTTGGCATTCTGTATCCTGTAGTCCTAGGCAGAGCCACTAAACCAGTTAACCTCTCCACACCCTGCTTCTCCATCTGTAAACACAGGGAGAGGAATGTTTATGTATTTAATGGTGATTAAACATCTTACTTTTTCTGTCCCTCCCCTGGAAAAGAGATTTTTGTGAGGAGTGCTCTCAGTAATGTAATTGGTATGTCCAGTATTGTATCTGGACTTTCAGATGAACAAAATTATCATCCAACTTGTTTTCTTAAATTTCTAAAAGCTGAAAGATTTGGGAACTTTTGTATTTTACCCACATGTATTTTTCCCACTTTCTCACATTAAATCCAGCTGCTTTCCATGGACCCTACAGCTTTTCATTACCTGTAATACTGAGGGATTGATTTCCTTGTCTTTGTACTAACAAAAATATCTTCAAGTAACCTTTTTGTCAATTAACACACCTTTATACATAAATCCACCAAGATTTCTCCAGTGGAAAATTAGCATTACACAAAGAGCATCTGAAGCAACGCCAGGCTACATTTAGATGAAATTATGACTGTGATCCCAAAGATCTTTAAAACACTGATTTAAATAGGATGAGAAGATGAAATAACTGATTTGAAAATATGTGTCATTGCGATTTAGGTAGACAATTTTAAATTAACTTGGATTAAAATACTAATTTTTAAAATGCAATGGTCATTTCACAGCAAACACTACAGGCAAAACTCACAACTACTGGCAAGAAAAAGCTCTCAAACATAAAACCCCAACATATCATTGGGCATTTGTTTATTCAAAAAAAAGGAATTAAAGCAATAGTCTTGCTGGTCCCAGTGGGAAACTTCCCAGTTTGTGTAAATTAACGTTTGGTGCAACAGATATTAAAGCCTTTATGCTAACACTAATATAGAAAAATTTAAAAAATGGTTTTAGCAGCAAATTCAACATTAAATACAAATATCTCCAAGTGTGGTATATTCTCTGAGAGCAAACAAAAACTTCTCTGGTGACTCTGTAAGTACAGAAGTCTCCCAGCACAGAGGACTGCATTCAACCACTACTGCCTAAGCTGAGTTTGAATCTTAGAGATGTTTCATTTTATTTGAATCAAGAGACTCAGACATGGAAATGTTCATCCAATTTTCTTGAGTCAAAGAAAATTTTCAGTTTCTGCTGGTGCTGTTACAATGTGTCACACAGAGATTACTGGTTCCAACAACAAAGGTGTATCTTGTGCAAATTTATTTTCAAGTCATCACCACTCATAGTGACACAACTTCTGAAAAAGCAAGGCTACTCCCAAATCAGAGGGTGAATTAAGACAAAAATATTATTACAAAGCTATGTTCACTACATTTCCTCTTCCAAAGATAGCAGAAACGTCAGATTTGTGAGTGCAGACACATCAGAGAAGTGATACAAAAAAATAATAAAAAATAAAACTGTTTCCTTAAAATAAAAACTGCAATTACAAGATTAGAGAGAGAGAATTAGAGAGATTTCAAAGTATCTTAGCAATAGGCTAGCTAGCATCTTAGAAAACTGGCAACAGGGCACAGAGGAAGGATGTAACTTGCCCAAGTTAGTTGCCAAACTGAAAAAGAAATGATCTTTGAGTAAGAGTAGGACAAGCTGTAGCCCAAAGTAACTGGCAAATCGGAGTATAGAATCACCTCCAAAAAAACAGGTTGAACCCCAGATGAACTTCATCAGTAAAAAATGGACATTGTAATATCAGAAACATTAGTGTTAACTTTGTCACTTCTGTCCACAATCATTAACAGCCTGAACTTTAAACAAACCACCAGCTGTCAAAGGAGGAAATATGTTGCAAATTCCCGTTGGCCTTTCAAGACACTCAGAGGAAGATGAAATTCTCAAATCTAGTAACAGATTTTAACTCACCTCACTTTTATTTATATTTTATTTCCAGGAGGTTTTCACTTTATAAGAACAACTTAATATGAGCTGAAACTGGCATAATACATATTTACACAGTGGGTCTATGAACAGCTCTTCTTAATTCTAGTTAGGAGGGTCTGTTCCCTTATTGCTTTGCATTTCTTTTATACTCTATATTGTAATCTCTGAATTGCCCTGTAATAAAAAGATTAATTTATTGAAACATGTTTAGAGAAAAACAGGTAATTATCTCTCAACTAGAAGCAAATCAGTAGAGTATTTGCAGTATTTGCAGGTTAGGTTGTCCTGGCTGCAACAGCAGTAACCATGAAACATTAACTGGACTTTCAATGAATAATTTTCCACTTCCTTAGAAGGTGCAGACTACTTTAGAACAATGTGAAAACTAAATATTAATACATCTGTAACTTACTATCTACTAAGCCATAGCAACTAATTTATACAGTAAAATTATCTTTAAGCAAAGCTATTTTCCTTACTAAGATAACCCTTTAGATTACAGCGAAGGAAAAGTCCATACTGGCCAGTACAGTCTTATTAAAATTAAAAGGCTTTTTACAACATCTCTATTTTTCTTTATTTTGCCCCAGAAATTTTTAGAGTTCAGAATAGCAAAACCAAGTCCCTAACACCTTAACTGGAATAATGCCTCATAAGCTGCTGAGATCTTTAAAAGCAGATATCTGTGTTATAACTAACTCTCATCTACCTCATTGTACCCAGTCATTGTGTAACAGTACATAATGACCCTGATTAAACTTGTCTTATGGGATTTCATCACAGTCTTCCTGCTCAGTACTTGCCTTTAGTTTGTGTCTTTCTGATAACATTTAGTCAGGCATTGACACCCCTGACTGTTCAAACAGCTTACTTCAGTTCACATCCTGGTTTGTGCACTTATGAAATTCACAAGATCCTTTCCCATGGAAGCCACATTTAAACATAGGCAGTCACCCACAGCCACTTCTGTATTGATGTTTATTTCCTTCTCTCAATTTTCTTCTAGTTAATTCCTGCTCAATGTCAAGGCGCAAAAGTATCTTTTACTTTCTCTGTTTTACCTATAGGTGGAAGCAACTGTGACCTTTCTGAGGAAAATTAACAAGAAACCAAATAATTAATCAGTCATAAATAACACATGCAAGGAAGAACCAAATAGCAGCAAGCATGCTGATGCTGTAGCAAGTGAGATGGTTTTGCCTTCCATTGGATATTAAAATAGCTTAGCATAACAAAAATGCAGTTAACACTTTTTAGGTCTAAGTTCAACAATTCTTTCAAGACCACAAGGCACATTAATCATATGAGCAAGAAGGAATTAGCACAAATTTAAACACAAAAAATAGAAGATGGCAAGAAAATCATGGAGAAGCAAGCAAGAAAACTCCCTTATTCTTCCCTTCAGTTTTTATTTGGTAATTTCGTAACTTCTCTCCTGCTGTTTGGTATGAAAGGCCTTCTCGGACTGGCTTGAGGAAAGAAATCTTTAGATTACAGAAGCATATGCTATGACTGCCCACTTGTTCCTAATAATTTGCTTGTCTGTTTCACCTAAAATATTCCTTTCCCCATTTCTCCATGCGTTCTAGCCTTTCACAGACTAAGTTACAGAGATTTCCTGAGCACATGGCCCCTTCATTATCACTGTGCCCAGGAACAGATGGCTTCCTGTCCCAAATCACTCCAGTTGTTTTAAAAATTTTTTTTTAAAACATGTACAATGTTTTAAAACATGTACTAAAAAACATGTACTAAAAACATGTACTAAAAACATGTACTAAAAACATGTACTAAAAACATGTACTAAAAACATGTACTAAAAACATGTACTAAAAACATGTACTAAAAACATGTACTAAAAACATGTACTAAAAACATGTACTAAAAACATGTACTAAAAACATGTACTAAAAACATGTACAACAGGCATTAGTTTGTACATTTCTTTTAAGATTACACTGCTAGCAAAAAAAAAAACCCTTACACTAGTTCAGAAGCTTCTCATCAACCAATATCCCCAAGATTTAGACTAATCTGAAAACAGTGACCCCCCAACTTTTCTTCTGTACACATTCCAGTTTCTAGTGGTGTGTAAGTAGCCTACTGTAAAAAAAAAAAATGTCTTTGACACTGCTGAGGCAGGTAGCATTCCTATAGCCACACTGCTGTTAAGTCGGACAAACAAGCTGTCAGTATATTATATTGATATTCCTAGTAAATAAAGTACTTTAAGGGTTTCTTGATTTTAGTTATTTATTGGACAGTTTAAATCTTTAAAAAGAACAAGGTTACCCACTTGCTATCTAAAAATTCATAATTCCTTCACTGAAATCCTACTGGCCAGGTGTTCAATTAAATGCATTCCATGTAACTACAAAAAATCAGACAAATATTAAAACAAGCAGTACTAACATCTGTTGAGAACGGGGGACAATCTTGCAAGACTCAGTTTCACCATTTCATTTTGATTAACTGTGCAATAACTTCAAGTTAATGTACAATTCTTGTGCAGTACAATTCTTGTACTACTTATCAGTACAGACATATTCAGAACCTTGTAACTGAGACCTCTGAATTTACAACCTTACTCTAAACACACTTAAGGCAGTACTAGGAAAACATACTATCAATGTTCAAGTTTTCCAATGATCACTCATTCACAAGTTCTTAAATAAAAGTTTATTACAGAAATTATTTTGAAGAAAAAAGGCAACAGTATCTGTTGTAAAAAACAAACAAAACCAAAAACCTCAAACAAACAAAAAATCAAACAAAAAACCCATTGTATTCATGCCCTATAAGGTGAACTGAAGAAATGCTACAGATTATTTCTTCTGCTGTCATTCCATGACACTTTCTAGTACATACAGATTAACTCTCATCTGCATCACAAGAATTAAGTATGAACACAGTCCCTTTCTGTGCTTCTCTCCAGAAAGTGCTGCATATTAACAGAAAATATTGCAGACAAACCACAGTTCTATTCATTCTGCAGTATTGGAACCAGTGTCTAGGAAAGAAAAAAAAAAAAAAAAGTGAGTAATACATTGTCCCACTACAGCAGAGTATAAATTAAAGAGAACCAATACCACTTTGTAAGCCTTTCCTCAAACTCAAAAGCCTCCCCCCAAGCATTTGAGAACATATTCTGTACTTATCCAATCCTAACTCCAGTTAACAACAGTGAAAAGGGCCAGCACAAAACTTCAAAGTTGCACACACACACATCTTTGGCTATTAAGGCATTAAAATGCAAGAAGCTTTGCTCTACCTTGTAGTGATAACACAAACACTTTTTTGCAGGCAGCCACAAGCAAATCTGGCTAAATGACATGATGTACTAAAGAGAAAGGGGTTGCACATCCAGTAACCTGAGTTCCTATAGAGTGTGGTCTATAGTTGATTTTGCATTTTGAAATAGATGCAAGAATAAGCATGATCTTCAGAAAACAACTGAGAGCAATTCTCTGTTCTGAACTTTTCTAAGAAGCATCAACCAACACCAGTGCAATTTCTGGTACTACTACCATTACTGCTTCTGTGTTCTTAGAGCTATGGAAAAAATACCTAATTTGGATATGGATTTGGTTTACTACATTCCTTTAGCAAGGCAACTTCTTGTGGGGAAAAGAGGCTGTAACATTAACAGCAACTTTCAGTTACCCAGTTCTGGATATCACAAGTAAAAAAAATAAATACTTGGAAAGTAACGTTTCCTCTACTAGCTATAATAAGCAACAGAGTAAGATCATATGCTTGGCTAATACCAGAAGTTGACCAAAAAATTTAGGACTACAGCTTGAAGTGACCACTACAATCGTGCCAGGGTCAGGAAGCCAGGAAGGCTTCAGAGGTCTAGGATACATTTAAATAATGCTTTTTCCATTCTCAGTTCTTCCTTCTAGCATCACTCCTTAGGGATGAAACAGATGGCACCACTTCACACACCTTTAGTGATACTCTGCCACATTGATGGTTTTAGAAGTTACAAACCACAGAAGTCACTAAATCATAGAATCATAGAATCATAGAATTAGCTGGGTTGGAAGGGACCTCAGAGATCATCAAGTCCAACCCTTGACCCACCGGTGCGGTTGCTAGACCATGGCTCTGAGTGCCACATCCAGTCTCTTTTTAAATGTCTCTAGGGATGGAGAATCCACCACCTCACCGGGCAGTCCATTCCATTGCCTGATCACCCTCTCGGTAAAAAAATTCTTTCTGATATCCAGCCTAAATCTCCCCTGGCACAACTTAAGACTGTGTCCTCTTGTCTTGTTGAAAGTTGTCTGGGAAAAGAGACCAACTCCCACCTGGCTCCAACCTCCTTTCAGGTAGTTGTAGAGAGCGACGAGGTCTCCCCTGAGCCTCCTCTTCTTCAGGCTGAACAGCCCCAGCTCCCTCAGCCTCTCCTCATAGGATCTGTGCTCGAGTCCCTTCACCAGCCTGGCTGCCCTCCTTTGGACCTGTTCCAGGACCTCGATATCCTTCCTGAACTGAGGGGCCCAGAACTGGACACAGGACTCGAGGTGTGGCCTCACCAGGGCTGAGTACAGGGGCAGAATCACTTCCTTGGACCTGCTGGCCACGCTGTTCCTGATCCAGGCCAGGATGCCATTGGCCTTCTTGGCTACCTGGGCACACTGCTGGCTCATGTTCAGCTTCCTGTCAATCCAGACTCCCAGGTCCCTTTCTGTCTGGCTGCTCTCCAACCACTCTGTGCCCAGCCTGGAGCTCCCCATGGGGTTGTTGTGGCCAAAGTGCAGGACCCGGCTCTTGGCCGTGTTGAACCTCATCCCGTTGGGATCAGCCCAACTCTCCAGCCTGTCCAGGTCCCTCTGCAGAGCCCTCCTGCCTTCTGGCTGGTCCACACTTCCTCCCAGCTTGGTGTCGTCTGCGACGACACTGGAATGAGTTTTTCCAGTAAAGAATTTCAAGGAATAATAACAGAAGACTTGATGATCTCTGAGGTCCCTTCCAACCTGGCTAATTCTATGATTCTATGATTCTAAGCAATGAAGTCAAGCATATATTCAGCATAAACTCCTGTAAACAGTACACATACAGTAGGCCTCTTGCGCAAGATATAAATCTTAAAATTTGCAAATGCCAGCATAAGGTTTTCATGCACCTGGGTCCCCCTGCTATCAACTCCAGCAAAAAACTGCTTTGACAGCTATCTCAATTGCTTGCTCAGGCTGATGAAGAACTCCCAGAATTCAATAAAACAGGGTGCTGTTCTAACACAGATTCACATTTAAAAAAAAAATCACCACACAGAAATTCAATTAAGATTACTTTCAACATACTAAGTGTTGTAGTAGTATGTGGTTCCCAATGATGGGTGCACAACAGTCTCTAACATGTCCCTATTTTGGTGCTTATGAGTTGGGAAACAGCTTGCTTTTGTTTAATTTCTCATCATACATAAAAGAGAATGCAGAGCCCTACTTCTGTCTGAATAATACAATCAATCCAGCTTTAATAAGACATTTGGTCACAGCTTTCCATAAACTATCAAGTCTTGTGTCTCAGCTTATTTACATCATATTCCATACTTACTTTTTCCATCACATGCTACGATTTTCACTTTATCCACTTTCACAAGTTCAGTTACCTCCCTAAATTCAACATCATTCAGTACAAATGTCCATACGTTGTCACAGAACCTGTATGTATTCAGAGACCCCTATTAAAAGAAAAGAGATTTTCTGTAGGAGGCATCCCAAAAGTAACAGAAAATATGATGTTTACTATCTACTGAACTATATACCTGCTAGAACTAAGTTTGACATAAAGCCAACAGTGAACCTGAGCACATACAAACTTGGCAGCCAACAGTTCTGAGGAAAACTGTAGTTTAAATGCCCTCCAGTGGTGGAAATTTTCAAGCCCAGGCAGTGACATGGTTGATCCAAGGGGAAGCTTCACATGTATACTAGGAAGTTTTGGTAACTTTTGTCATGTGTATAAAGGAATAATATCAGAAGGTTTCTTAAAACACACCATAAGAAAAATCAGTTACAGCAGTGATCATAAAAAGATGTGAATTGTACAACTGTTGAAATTACTTAAGAGTTTAGATAAAAAAAAATCATTACAAAACTGACCTATGTGACAAAGAAGGCTACCCTTGTGTTTGATACATTACTGAGAATGATGCTATGTAAATCTTTTGGCCTTTATCTTCACATATTTTAAACTAATACTACTGAACTTGAGCTCCAAGTCCCTTTTTTTTTAAAATTTATCCACTGAACACATTCCAAACAGTTTTCTATACCATGTTACATACAAAGAAAGTTAACGGTGGCAGAAAAAAATAAGTGATGTTGTTTTTAATATATTTATATCACTTAAAAATCTAAAATCTCAAGTGCTCACTTCATTAATGCATTCTGCATAGACTGCAGAGGAAGAACTAGGACATAAGTTAACAGGACAACTTTTTTTTTAGTCTCAAAATTACAATCAAGTTGACTTTTAACAATTTGCTGGCTATCTGACATTAGGATGACTGGCTGGGCAAAAAACCTACACATATTTTTCTACTATACCTACATAAAATAGCTACAAAATGATCCAGTGACTTGTGTAAGGGTAGATCTACAAGTCTCTAGCCTCTCTTCATGTTGTAGATGTGGCTGAGAATTTAGCCTCATCAAATTTGTTTTGGATGCAACTAAGCAAAAGACACCCCCCTCCCCATCTTGCAAGACACTCAGAATGGCAATGCTACCCATCAGCATTTCCCTCTTTCACTGTTTTCATCCATTCACCAAATATGTTTCTAATCCGTGCATTCTTTCAAAAGATCTCTGGCAGAATAAAAAAGATAACAAGCCTTCCAATTGTATGCAGAATATACAATTAACAGTCATTATTTGAGAGTCAAAATGGACCTTCAAAAGGTTTTGCTTAGAGCACACAGCTCATAACAACACTGCATCAATGGTTAGTTACTGGACCTCATTAAAAGCTTTTATATAGTTATCTTACCCTGAAATTAACTCTGTTCCTGACTCGTTGTGCCAGTGCCAAATTTATAGCTTTATCAAACTGAAGAAGCACCTGAAGGGCCAGCTGAGGCGTGATTTGCTGGGACTACAGTATAAAAGAAAAAAAGTTTCAGTTGTTTCAAAGTAAACTCAAAAATACAATACAAATTTAAAACTTCAGAATAAAGCTAACATGGAGCAGACAGATCTCTAGAAGAAATGTTTACACAAGTATTGTTCCTGTCTGTACTTCCTTTTTCATATTCTAGCTCTGAGAAAAGAAACAACACGCCACCATGATCTTCTTGTGCTACACAAAGATTTCGTCTGACACATACTCTTCAGAAGCAACCAGAAGACCTGCAAATCGATTACAGTGTTCCAGATTAATCTGACTGTTCGTTTAGTGGGCCATGCAACAGGGAATTTTGCTACTTACATAAAACATTTTCTTTTATCTAGAATATTGAGGAAAAGACTTCCCAGACGCAAAGAAACCAATTGCTGTTGATTTCAGTCAGTAAGTTTCCCACACGGTGTCTGTGAGTACCCTGATACAGCAACCACAAGACCGATTTAATAAGTAACCTCTCATTTTATGAGTTTATCCCCCACAAGTACCTGTATGAGCTCATCCAGACTCTCCTGCAGACTGTTCCCCAGAGTGGTGTTCCTGTACAGCTGATACGCCATGGTTTACCGAGACGGGCTGGACACCATCCACGACTCTGGACGCCTGCTGTGTCCTCGCTCTCGTAAAAATAAATAAACAAATAAATAAAATTCTAGAAGACCCCTCAGCGCTCTTAACGCACAAGGCACAGAAAGAACAAGCACGATTTCAGCGATGGTTCCGCCAGCACTGAGGGGCAGCCCGGGGCGCTCAGGACCACCAGGCCCCGCCGGCCGGGCCGACACCCACCGCGCTTTGTGCCCCACGGCCGCGGCGCGCCGGGTTCGGGTCGGCTTCGTTCGCCGCCCGGACGGTTTCACACCGGTGCCCGTGCCCCCCCCCCCGCTCGGAACAGCCCTCAGGGAACTTCAAGAAAGCGCTAGGGACCGCGCAGCCCCCGCGTCCCTCCCGCTCCAGCCCCCCAGCGCGCCGGCCCCATCGCCTCCCTAGGCCGCCTGCGGTCCCGGCGGAAGGTGCCGCTGGCCGCTCCCCAGACACGGTCGCCACCCTCGCCAGCAGCGGGAGCCGCTCAGGCAGCCCGGGGCTCGGACCCCGCTGAGGCAGCCCCCTCCGACGGCCCCAGCCTCACCCGCTCCGGCGGCAGGAAGAGGTAGCGGCCCCGCCACCGCCCCGTGCCCCGGAAGCGGAACTGCGAGCGCTGCAGCGGGCCCGGCCTCTGCCCGCCTGACCCCCGCGGACGGGGGCCCCGGGGCGGGGCGGGAGCGGAGCGATCCGGGACGGCGCTGCCCGCCCGGGGAAGCGGCGAGGGGCCGAGGGCCAGGGCCAAAGAAGGGCAGCTGCCGCCTCAGCTATTAAATGATGAGCTACAGCTGCAAGGGATTACAAGTTCACCTTTGTAAAATTACGAAGTACAGAACAGTTCAAATGGCTGCAGTTGAAGATTTCGGTTTGTTTTGCCTATTGGAGTGACTGAAATAACCCGTTTTCCACCGTCTTCCAACCTGCACCAGCTGCCACGTCTTAGAAACTTAACTTAGATACTCAACTCCAAAACTATCTTCAAAATGATTATTACGTTGCACTGGGACTAGCGAACTGGCACCTACGTGTTTTGGGGACCAAGTTAAAATTTCATGTTTTCAAGAGGTGATGCATACAATGGCAACAGGCTGTTGTTATCTACACATTCCTCAGCAGTAAAAGAAAACATTCAGACCTCTTCCAAAGGTGTTTATTGCACATAGCATTTATTTTTTTTTCTAAATAAAAAGTTTCCCATAAATATTAACAGCTAGCACATTCAGAAATGTGTTACATCACAATACTCTATGACACCTTGCAAGACAGAGAACAGAAGCTCATTTTAAAAGGATTATAACATTCTTAAGAGGTAGGTGAAGAGTCTTGTACTTACGTAATTTTATAATAAAGGCCAAAGGAAAACAGTCACATTTGTGAAGAATATTATATAAATTTAAGCCAGTTATATTCTCACTGATTTACAATCTGTTTTTACCATGACTACTGCAGCTTTTCTTAAACACTGCACATTCCCTGTATCACACATTTCCCATTTACTGACAGACAATATTTTAACCCTTCTATTTACTTGCCAGCTCACAGAACACCATACTACTTGGGCTTTTCTTTCTTGAGATGACCAATTATGAAGCACTGCAAACTAAGCATCTGTCCTCCATGAGTATTTTTTGTAATTGCTAACCTGGAATTTCATGCCATAAACATTTAACTAGCAGCTCAGCAAGCTAGAGTAAGAAGGAGCATGGTAAGATAAGGACTTGACTTTCCAAAACCACTCCAGTAGCTTCTCCTCAGATCTTTTTCAAAACTGAAAAAAAAAAAATAGATCAGTATGTTTAAATCAGAGTAACCTGGGCAGTCCAAATAGCAAAAATGAAAAAACACCTAGCTGAGCAAAGAATGGGTTTAATTTTACTGACCTCAGTCATGCTTGAAGGGAATGCTAAAAAACTGACACGACTGTACCCTCTTCACAAATGCCTCTTTTCCTCCCGTTAATGAAACATAGGGAACAAAATACAATAAGGGAAACAAGTAGTTCAGCTCACAACTTTGAAGCTAAGAAAGCTGAGAAATCTGTCACTTGGAGTACAAATACTTAAATAATCCTTCTATTTCAGCATGCTACTCTGACTAAAACCAGGTATCCTTAAAAAGTATAATTATTAAAGCACTTATTTCAAGCATCTCTGACAAACAGTGAAACAAATCCTCTAGAGAATGACCTGCATCCACAAGGATTGGGCAAGAATTTTCACTGAAAGCTTTTTAAGACTTCTGCAGTTACAAAAAGCATGCAAGCTATTATCCCTCTCCCCCCTTCTCCTCATATGAGGCTCTCTGAGGGAGACTGGAATGACCTGAGAATTAAAGTCACTGCCAAAGACAACAGCTTTAGATGAGAGATGCATTTAAGCCACCTTCCTACAAAATATTGTGTAACTCCATTGAATACAGACAAAAATTTGACACTGGGAAGAAATACACTTTCCACCAAGAAACTTTTTGTAGAAAGTGCTCGTTCACATTGCAGAGCCACTCTTTTCTGTTAACTACAGACATTTCAGTAGATGACATCAGTGAAACTGACCTATGGCTACGCACCAATGCCAGTCTCCTTCCTGTAACAAACCTTGAGGTCATTTCACAACAGATTCCATTACCACCAACACATAATCTAACTTTGAAGACAGACAGAAATTACCTGTTGGAATATATGAAGCTGTCATTAGAGCATTTATGTGTACCAGGCAAGCTTGCAGAAACATGTTAACAAATACAAGCTGTATACCAATTGTCTGCAAATCAGGGTATAACTACTGTTTCTCAGTACAAAGTCTCTCACAGCAAGTAGTACTATTCCTCACTTTTTCATGGAAAATAAAGGGAAAAAATAAGCATTGTTAAGGGAAAGCTTACATACTATTCTGACTAGGTCTAAGCTTTCTGGAACCCAAAATTCTCCCTTTTGGCATCTCAGAACCTCAACAACTGCAGCTGCTTCACCACTAATTCCTGATACATTCCCCTCTGTTACTTTCTAACAGAACATGGCTTTGCCATACTACACAGAACAGCAACAACATTCAAGAAATCTAGAATCCACTCACTTCAGTTTTTAATGACACTTTCTGCAAAATATCTTTGCCACTTCTGAACACTTATCTTGTTGTATAAACCAGTTTACAAAATGTCACATCCACACACAGAGGCCACTGGCCCAAAAGTCTCTATTTCAGCTCCACACAGTAATAACAAACCACAACTAACAACTTACTACCACATAGATATGTATAAAATAGAAACTGTTTAGACCTCCAAATCAAAGGTAAATAATCATTCATGGAAAAATCTTTTCTTTACAGGGCTCAAACTGTATTTTAGCAATCTAAGTTTTACTTCAAAAGGAAGTGCCATTGAAAGGCAAAGTCCTTAAAATATTGTCAGTCAGGTTTTGAAATAACTTACTAAGGTATGACACTCCAACTTATTCATGTTTTAAAATCTTAAGGTAGATTTTTTTCTAAATTACTTAACAGATTTTTTTAAAAAAAGATAAGTTTCACAAAAAGTTCACATTTGTGTTCAAGATAACTTTGGGACCTCTTTGATTTTTGTAAACATCCAACTCACCATTGTATGATGAGGTGCAAAAGGTCAGAGGGGAATAATTCTTCAGCACACCTCTCTCTCAGGCTGTCTATCTTTAGGGACAGAAGAACTGTTGTGCTGTATATTAATTCACAAGAACTTACACTAGAAGAGTAAACCATTAGGTAAGCAAATACACATTTCCCAAAGAACTAGTACTACTGCAACATGAAACTGCAGAAACACTCAGCCACCAGAAGAGACAAGAGTAACAATCCCAACATTTGGTAACACAGTCCAGAGAGGACTGGCTACTCTATACTGCATTATATACATAAGAAGCATAGGAACATGGAACTACAATCCTCTAAGAATACGATTTCACTGTGAAAAAAATACATAAATTAGGAAAAATTTGAAGCAAGATGATCAAAATGCTTTCCATCTAGCTTAGGACCCACTCCGAATCAGTAAAAATCAGGAAGGTTTCCAGGTTTGCATGTTTATAGACACTGCACTGTGACAGTGTCACAAGTAATTAAGCTGTTAAGTGTGGAACTGAATGGAACTTTACATTCATCTGGATCAACACTGAAACAGAAGCGGGAGATAAGACTCCCCCCAAAATGCCAGTTCAGATTCGTGTTCTGCCTTCAGAGCAGATCCAAACCTGACAAAGCAGGTGCAAGGCAACTTGAAATTAGCCTTGCCTTATGAAGGAAAACACCCTGCATATTATCTCTGAACCTGTGATAGAGAAGCTACTATAAAAAACACCTAGATCTTGTGATGAAAGTCCCTGAATTGCAGACTTAAACTCCCAGAGACATAGGCAATTTGCCCTCAACTGACATGAGTATGTTCTCAATGGTCTATACACATCATCAGAAAGAGTGGATTAACTGGTACTAAGTCTTGACCATGGAACTTTGTCAACTGCTATTTAACAGTGTCAGGTAGTAATCTAGGTTGAAAGTAACCTTTTTAATAAGATAACGGTGTAACACTAAGTTTTAATATAATTGAGAACAAGATTTTTAGCATGACAAAGTTGTGAGCACAATAGAAACTGAAAGTGAAGATTTAATATATTTGCTACAATAGTATAGTGCTCAATTCCTGAATTTATTTGCATGCACCTGTCCTTACAGGGAAATAGCAATGAGTAGCCAACAACATTACAAACTTTTGCAGCATATAAACCAGTGCATCATTGTTGCCCTGATAAACCTATTAACACTTGTATGTCCAAGAACATCTCTTACAGACACAAGTTTCCTACAGTTGTGGGGAGAAAAAAAAATAATCATTTAATCACTTTGTTGTTAAATTAAATTAGTGCTGGAATCATGTGCCAACTATAAAGCTTTAAAAATGGATATTTCATCTTTACAGATGACACAGGTAGCCTAACACTCCCCATACCTCTGAAAACAACTGATATTATGGCTGGAGTATCTATGTAACTGACAAGATCTAACTGAGTATGACCAGAGCTCCTACTTGTGACAACAGATACTCATCCAGCAAGAACTGCAATGACTTCATTCCCTGCTGGTAGCTGAGATAGCCTTAATAGATGCAAACAACATAAATTTGCAACTTAAATTAAGAAAGGTCTGATATCTTACCAGCCATTTAAGCAGTTCAGCTTCTATGGTGGATTAGACTTAAATCCTTTGGCCAACAGACCAAATTCACAGAACTTGCAGTTCTGTATTCTGGAAAATAGACTAAAAGACACCAAAGCTCAAGCCCACTGTAGTGAGGTAAATGAGTACTGCTTGTATTAGGCATGTGATCAAAAATAAGGATCTCCACACTTGTGAAAGACTACATTATGTGACTGTTAATATCCAAACAAATTAAGGTTTCTGTGACAACAAAGAAATGCACTTGACCATTTACAGCAAAACAGATTTATATAATAACAAGTAATTTATGGCCTTGTCTACCTGCAAATGAATTCCTTCAGCAGGTACAAACAATATATTGCTCAGTCATAAAAATATATATTATCTCTTTCCTTTAACATTTAGGAATATAAATATTTTACTGAAGAACATGCATCATTTAGATAAACAATTGCAAGAACATCCTCTGAAAACATATAGCAGTATAAAATGATTACATAAACATAGCTATTAACTTCAAGACAAACCAATACAGCAGTAAGCAGTCAATTGTGTGCTAGTCCAAAGAAAATAAGCACCTTTTGCAATGGGTTATATAACATACACACACAGAGAATGTAAATGGAGAAAAAATAGCATCTTTCCATCTGCATATTCTTCAGTCTTGTTTGGGGTCCAAACTTACTGTTCACTTTTCTGTTCTTGTTTTCCATTCATCTCTTGGTCAACTCTGCTTAGCAAAGAAAGCAGTAAAATTAAAAATATGTTAAAAAGTAGTGAAGTTTGACAGCTCACAAATCAAGCAAGAATTGTTATTCTTAACACTAAAATACAAAGCTTTTACAAGGCAAAAGTTAAGTTTTAGCAAATAAATAAAGATCATTGAATGAAGTCACAACAATGCTTTAAAAAAACCAATCTGTTTTCCTACCTCCCCTTATATTCAAATTGTTAAGAAATCATTTTAATAACTACAGCATTTATAAGGAAGCATTTGAAAAGTGCAAATGATGTCTGACTACAGAAGAAAAAAGGCAGATTCTGTGCTTTTATTAATAAATGCAAGCAAGAATACAAGTTTACAGGTAACAAGGCAATACAGTTGAGCACTACCACTTTGATGAACTCATACACTGTAGAATAAGCATGTTATTTCATGTTACAATAAATAAGCCAAGAAGATAACAGCACCACCTGAATCAACAAAGTTTAGTGGGTTCGTGACTGCCATACTTCTACTATTTTTAACTAGTTTTAGCAGGAAAAATTCACCATATTGGTGTTAAACTATTTGTGGGCTTTCTTTTTTTATCTGCCTTGGGACTAGCAAACAAAATTTTGCATTGCAGAAGCCAATGGATGGTTGACACTCCTGCCACAAGATGTATTTTTCCCCTTTATAGTAAAAGCAAGCTGTCTTAAATACCTCTTCTAGAAAATAAGTTGTGCATGGAGGTAAATTAATTTGAAAACCAAAAGCAGAGAGACTAAGGGAAAGTTTGCCTAACAACCAAATTGTTTATCCTATCTGTCCAGTCTCTCTAACTACAACCAGCTGTTTTTTCAAAATGATCAACAAGGAGAGCTATTCCAAGCCATGAACCCATTAAAAGGGGAGACCATTTGAAAAAATTTTTTTATAACTGTAAAGAATCAAAAAAGTCTAGAGCAGTATTGCCAACAGGCAACAGTCTGGTCAAATAGCTCTTCACCTGCACAGTACTGTGCAACTGATCCCTGTCCTCACTATAGTGTATCTGAGGAAGGAATGTTTTGATAGAACTTACAGGACTAATCACAGAAACTGTAAGAATACATGGTAACCCATACAGATACATGGTAAGCTATACAGAAAGACACAGCAGACAATATAAATCTATATATCACATTCATTACATCAGTTTGAATGTCCCAGGTTTATACCCCTGAATATAATGGGCCATGAAATGTAACTGGGTCAAATAATGCACACTGGGGAGGGGAAAAGAAAAAAAAAAAATCAAGTAGAACTGTTGCTTACTATGTTCTGAAAGGGATTCTTAAATTTTACAGGCTTATTACTTCAGTTTGCACACTGAAAGATTATCACTGAACTGTAAAAATTCATAGAGAATAGTCAATATTTGTCTCTAGCTTTACTTGCTACCTTCAGAAATAATTTAGATTACTTTTATTTTAACCTGTGTCCCTCTCTCTGTCCAATGCCAGTTTAGACAAGCCTTCCTCAATAGTTGGAAGAGTAATTTAAAAAGTAGTTAGTAGCAGAACCTTTCATTACATTTGTTAATGGTAGAGTGAAAAATAATGTATCCATTTAAAAAAAATTACTCAGCTGCAGGAATAGCTTAAGTAGTTAGAGCAAGAGACTGAAAATTAACAAAATTAAAATCTATTGTTTATTAGCAAGGAACATAGGCACTGCAAATACAAACAGCACTAAAAAAATACTAATTTAGTTGCATCTGTGCAAGTTAATAACTAAAAAGGCAGCGAATACCCAAATCAGAAAATACAAGATTCCATATTAGAACATCTTCCAGAGTTATATTGCTGCTGATGCATAGCTACAGCTTAGCACCTAAACCAGCTCTTCATTCAAACATCGCTTCCTGTTAGAAACAGTGAAACTTTACTGATTTAATACTTTTGCCTCTTAAAGATTCAGTTGAGAATCCACATATCCCCTTAAAAGTGAGCATCTCATGTAAAAGAGCAATAGAGACTCTTCACAGATACGTTTTAGCATTCAGGGAGAGTTCTTTTAGGTGATATACTGTGCTTGCAGACAGTGTAGTCACTTTCATGCATAAAACCATTGTCTCCAGTGCATGTTTATATTTACAAATGCTTATTCCTTTATGCAAGCCAATCGACTGGCAGTTAGTTGCAGTGCAAAATGTTTTATCTATATGCAACCCTAATCAAAATATGAATATACCTTTTCTGTTTCTTTCTAAACTTTTCTTCTTCATACCTTGGTGAGGAAAAGTTTGGTTTCAGTAAATATAACACATGAAGGCCAAATTCAACAGAAGCTGCAAACTGGCATTAGTGTCAAAACAGGTTGTAGAAACATACAGTTTTGAAATGGATAAAATTAATAAATATATTGTACCTCCAACATCTATAAGCATTAAAGAAGAAGCATTAAGATTTAGTTACTGTGACAAAACATGAATTCAATACAACTTCTCTCACAGTACTAACATGTATCACTAAAATTTAAAGGCTGTATTCATTAATGGTTTAAAACCAGATCTAAACATCCACAGACATCGGAATTAACTGTAAGCCAATCAACTTCAGCTTTTGCAGAACAGTTAAAAGTTCATCAATACAGAAAGGAGTATTTCAGGATCTAGAAAGACAGTCTGAATTTTTCATAACACATCCTTCCAAAAGCCCCACTAAAAGAAAAAAAAATACTCTGAAGATGGCACAAGGTTGTTTTAAGTGTTGTTATGTCTTTCTTCCCTGCCCCAAGAAAATGGCATTTTCTCTGTTGTATAAGAATTTAAATTGTGCAATTGATACTAGCTAGGTATTTACTGCAATAACCAGCCAGGAGCAGTGGGGATTTGTGGATTTGTGCAACACGGCTGTGCCCTTCTGTCAACACAGTGAGACAATGCCACCTTTCCTCAGAATTCCCAATTTGTGATTACCTATTGTGATGCACACTCTATAGGTTTCTTGTGGTATAACCTCTACTAGGCTGATCAATTTATCACAATTATTAATAGTTTCATCAGGCTTAAGAACCCAGTTCCTGGTTGCTGCACTATTACAGCAGCCACAAATGCTATTGACAAAATTATCATATTTGAAAGCAGAGTTGTACTGACATTAAAAAGAGTATTTATAGCTAGAGGGAAGGAAGAGGAGAAAGCCAAGGACATTAATTACATATGGCATTATCTCTGAAAAACCCCATACATTAACATTTTGACTACACTACTGCATACCAAACTGAAGTTAGCCATGTAGTCAAACATGAATACTCCTCTTAGAGCTAGCAATGATGCAAGGTGAATGAAATTTTATTAAATGCAAAGTATTACATTCAAACCAGTAACTGAATACAATATATACCAGTTCTAAAACATGATCAGTGTAGAACATGTCTGAATAATAAAACGTACTGTTTTATGCATTCGGGGATGCCAACGTATTCCATGGGGATGAGTTCAGCTAGTTCTGCCAGGGTAAAGACATACCTAATTTTTTGGCTGAATTTTGAGCTGCGGAAGAACAAACGCAGGGTACAGTTACAACCTAAACATTTTTCAGTAGGTCAACATTAAAATAGTTTCTGAAGCTTAAAGTATATGGTTGTTAGGACTTGTTTCTAAAAACGAAGTAGCTTCCAGAGTATTACCTAATAAAAGGTTTTGTGATGGCCAGAAGTGTCCTGATGAACCAAGAAGGATGAACTATGATTAATGATTTCAGATTTTTCCTTAACCTGGAAGATTCAAACAGTGGACATAATTACCAGAACAAAAAGGCAGCATGACAAGAAGACTTTTTTAACATATAAAAGGCATGTTTTTGCAAGTACAACTATTATATAAACCCAGGATTCCAACACTGTTATTAGAAATTACCATCTGTCAGAAGAAAAAAATGCCATACAACTGAACAGTCAAACTTTAACATATAAAGTAGCAGTTTGACAATAATGACAAGGGAAATAACATGCCAAAGAGAAGTCTCCCTGAATCTTCTTACACAACTAATGATGAAGTGGCTCACTAAGGACCCCCTTGTTACCTTATCATATTAATACAGGAAGTTTTAAGGATATACTACGTGATAACAGTATTCAGCATTCTAACACTATTATTTTCATATTGCAAAAAACAAAACAGTAAAAAAAAAACCCCTAGAAACCCAGGCATGCCTTTAGCATTATTCCACATTGTCTAGCCTAGGAAGAGGTTTTCAATGCACATGGCAATTTGCTTATTTAAATCTTAAGCACATTAAAAAGCAGTTTGTCCTAAATATGTCTATCACTGAGCATACGAATATTTTAAGAAAACACTGCAGAGCTTCTTACCTTCTATCAATTTGCTGGTAACATTTCCTAAGCCAGCCTAAACTTGGCATTTTTCTCCGTGTCGTTGCCCCATTCAGGTAAACAATCATATAGTTCTCTGCTACTAACAACTCTAAAGTGCCAATTACATACCTGCAGAGACAAGTAAAGAGAACTTGCAAGTGAACATCTGTAAATACTAAAGTTATTACTAATCGTGCTCAAATATATTTAAAAACAACAGATCTGGCAACTGCTCTGAACAACATCTAATAATTTTTCTTTCACCTGGAAGGAGATCTAGTTGCTTTTCTATTTATTACCCTCCCCTCATCTGAAATATAAAAAGCTTTATTACAGAGGGAGAAGTAATTGCCCTGACATTAAAAACCTAAGTTTTACAATGTGAAATAAACTATTCAGAGCAGATGATGACTTACTTAAATAGATTGTCCATTAGGTATCTGTAGTTAGGCTGGCTACTTTCAGGCATAAAGCAAACAGCAAACACAACAATGGCATTTAACCCATCACCATAATAACCTAAAAAGAAAGAAAAAGCAGCAGTAGTTACAAAGGTGACTACCTTTACACAAAGTCAAGTAAGCTCTTTCATTATTCATCTTAGGGATTTACAAACATCTATGCTCCATGGGTGGATTAATACAACTACAAAGAAAGTAAATCAACATTTCTTTTTCAAGTTTGTCTCTTCTAAAGAAACAGCTGAAGTTGATGTAAAAAAAAATACGCTGTACCTACAATCAGCATCTCTATATAGCACCTCTACAATGCACCTGTAGCATTTTATACAGTGAACTTTTCTTCCAATCTAAACTCCAGTCTGTGGGGCAGAGTCATTAAGCTGAATTATGCCTTCACAGATCTACAGTTAATGCCTTCAGTACTCAAAAATTATACTGCTAGTACTGACACTGTAGAATAGAAGTATATCCTATTACATAGTTTCACCTGAACATGTGTACCCTTAGCTTAATTGGAAAAAAATAGACATCAACCACATGCCTTAATACTGCAACAAATGAATCGTCACCTGAGCCTTTTTGCCCAAAGCTCCTCCTGTGCCACCCCAACTCAGATTACAGAAGTAGTTCCTCAACAGTTCCCCTAAACACATCTGAATCCTTACCACCATGACTGATAACTTTTTTATATGGTTCAATTGCCTTCATGTCCACCCTATGGTCCTGTTCTCCAATCCTAAACATTCGCCAGCGTCGACCATCGTCTTTCTCCTCTGCCGCAGTGTATTCAGTCAGTGATCCTTTCCTAATTACATCAGTAGTTTTTGGTTTTGGAAGATCATCTGCCAAAGTTAAAACACATTCAAGATCCATCATGAATACTATGTACAGTGATAATCAATTACAGCACAGGTTAACCACTTTGCCATCTGATCTAATTTCATATTTTTCAGCCAGTCAGACCTGTCAGTTGACTGACAGAATTCCTTTGGCCATTTCAAGACTAGGATCTCATGGGAGCCTTAGTTTATCAAAATAATGTATGCTGGCAGTTATTCACATGACTGTAATTTTCTGTGTTAAAGTAGATGACAGATTTCCATTCATGTAAGAAACCTACTTAACAGGAGCCTTTCAGAACACAGAACTTGAAAAATTTCACCAGAATAGACAAAGTGGTTAACTCTGATGAGAATTACACAAGGTGCTTGATCACAGATTTACATAAAAGCATGATTTAAAACATTGACAGTACCTGGCAAGCAGACATGCAGGCAAATCTATTAGAAATTAAATCTAATTCACATGTGTGCAATCAATATACATGAAATTTATGCTGACAGCAATCTGTACAACAATTTACTCCAATGAAATTATGATTTTTGACTGTGTTGCATAGACCTTACCCAAAGCGAGAAAAACCTACTGCAAGTTAGTTGTCTGTTTCCAAGATAAAGCTGTTAATTGAAACTATCCTTCCAGGAAAATGAAGGCAGCAGCATTAAAGGAAGAAAAGACAGAAATCCCTTTCAGCCACTTTTAAAAACAAGGCACAAACATCCGGAACATTTCCTTTGCATCATGGCAATACTAACCCTAAAAACAAATTTTTCTTCCCTAAATGATGGAAATACTTTTCACAGGTAAACCCAGTCTCTGTTATGAACCTGCAGTATGTCTTTAGCCATTTAAAACAAATCCTGAATATAAAGTTTTTCTTTCTCCATTTATGAGCTATCTTTGAATGAAGAACAGGTAATATGTCATACTTAATAATTAAACTAGAGCTTGCTATTTAATCAAGAATTAAAATTTTGTTTACAGAATGAAATAAAGTTAGTAACTCAGTTTACATGTTCACTTGGTAAGAGACATTCTTTAGACTTGAATTTTCATATTAGCTGAAGACTCCAACCATTTGACCAAGACAGCTGTTCCAGGCTTATAGAAAAGAGCCTAAAACCATAATTAAACTCTAAGCTTAAAACTTGTACTTTAACTCCTCCACAGAAGAGTTCTGCCTCGAATAAGATTTGTTAGAGGCTTCAGGTTTTGCCTATATGATCAAGTGTCTATAATTTCTTAAAATCAAGATCACTGTAAGTGTGACTATAGCCAGAATTTCTTAACACAAAGCAGAGGCTCTTCTGCCACTTCCAGTTAATGCAGGAAGCATGAAAACACGAAGGCTACTGACCTTTTGCCATTCTTACCACAGTAAGATACGAGATCAGGCGTTACTCAGTATTTTTTAAAATACCATTTAGTCCTCCTAAAATACAAAGGCTTGCAATTCATCAGCTTCTGACTAGCTTATCTATAATCTACATCCTCTCATATGATTCACCTCCATTTAGAGCTGACATATAGTACATGTAATAGACCTTTGATTTTTTTTTCCCCAGGTTGGTTCTTAAAAGCATTCAGTAACAGAGAGGATTTTCAAAAACTTGGGAGTCTTAAAGGTGATAGTGGCATTTACCTAAGTTTATTAGCAGTTACAGCTATTATTATGCTGCCTGCTTACTCATCATCTGATTTGCTCTTTAAAAATTCATTGCACCTACTTCCAGTTTATAATCTAATCACTCCCTTTATACTTTTCCTCTTGTAAAAATGAGTCATAGTTATTCCCCACATTAAAAACTATTGTTCTGCACATAAGAAGAGAGAAATACTTGAGTGTCAGACAAAAATAACAAAATACTTACCTTCCCATTCAAACTCATTGCTGTTTTCTGATGGAGTATCTAAATCATCCAAGTCTATCTCTCCACTCTCATCCAAGTCATCAGACAAAACAGATTCCTCACTGTGATCCAAAGTTAAGCTAATATCTGGAGCTGTTAGTTTCTTCCTTGCTTTGGTTCCATTAACCTCTATTTAAAAAAGCCAATTGTTTATTTCAAAAGCTAAAGCAGGTTTGGATAAGCATGCTAACAAAACAGAAGAGTGCAGTGCTTCCTCAGAGTGCATATCATTTAAACCATTATCTTGGGAATAAGAAGTAAACACGGGGTGAAAATAACAGCTTTGAGACACAGGGCAAATACTTGTGAGATTTAGACAGCAGTTGAAAGCACAGAATAAAATAAAACTACTCATCCAGCACTGGAAATGCTGCAACTAAAGCAGACATTTAAAATGTACAAAAACCTCAAAACATCTGTATTATTTCACCTCTGACCATTCAGACAGAACACGTTCTTGAAAGGCTACAAAGATCTGAAATTTAGAGAAAACTAAGGTAGACCCTGATGCACAGAAGCCAAATAATGAACCAAGATCCTAAGACAGGCCAGGAAGTGAGTATGATAATTAATTTAATGATAATTAATGATAATTAATTTTTGTAATAATTAATTTTTGTCTGGTATCATCTGGATAGCTCTTCACATGGACGATGAAGAGTCTCATTTATTCCAGAACCTTCTTTCTAGACAAGATGTTCATAATGTCCCTGTAGAACGCTGTTTCCTCAATCCTGACTTTAAAATAAACCAAACCATAATATATTAAAAAAAAAAAAAACCAAAAAACAAACAGTGGAGCTTTGTAACAGCCATCTAAGTAGGAGGCAGTCAGCTGGACTGGAGGAGAATGTTCTTACCAGATTCACTTTCTACTCCAGATGCAGCCAATATATCTGACTCAACAGGATCATCCTCTGGCAGGGGCCTGGTGCACAAAACAGTAAAATAGACAGCTAAATTCCAAATATTTAGACTTATGCACTGATAAAGAAACAACTGTGGGTTAATACTCAGCTATAGGTATTACAGCCTAAGTTCCAAAGTAGCAGAAAATTTCTTTACAGCATTCAAGTGACCATATTTTCATATGGCAAACACTGGCTGCTACTAATGTGTGCCATCCTTAAGAGGAGTTGGCATATTGCTTGAGAAAAGCTGACATCAAACACATTACAGAAGTAGTTTTGTCATATTATTATAGAATGCCTCTGAAGTCAGCTGCTTAGTTTCTTCGCAGACTCATTAATCACTAAGTCTTAATTGTTAAAATTTTTGCTCAGAAGTGTTGCTTAATAAAGCACTTGGGCTTTCAGACAGTGCTAATAATAATATGCAGACAATGTACTTGCAAAAGGTTACCACAAACAAACACAAACAAAGCCAAACCTACAAATTTTCACTTTAGTAACACCAGAAACTTCAACAGTGGCGTTCCTCTATTGCTTCACTTACACATGAACATGAAGTGATTCCCTTCCAAACCATAAACATGCCACAAAACCTTTTCAAAACTACTATTTTAATAAAAATCACTTCCAGATTATTACTGAATGTTAGTTCACCAGGAAGATAAAGAGGTTGCTTACTCTGGATGTTCTGTATCTGATTTAAGTTACATTAAATAAAAAAAAATAAAAACCTTGGAAAATCTTCATCTTGCCATTCCTCCTTAAACTCAACACCTTCCATTCTCCAGCCAACCTGAATTCCTAATCAGAACTCCGGATCAGCCAGAACCTTTTGTCTTCAGGACAGTGCATTTAAGAGGAGCTGTAGGAACACAAAGAAGATGCTACTTCAATACTATTGTAATTCCCATACTTGCAACACATTCTTTCACTTATCACCAAGTTATGCAAGGAAAAACAAAGGAGAAAAAAAAAAAGAAAACAAACAAAAAAAAGGCAGTACAAGGTTTATGGTTGCTTCCTTTTTTTCATACAAAATCACTTATACTTTATAATACCATAATTTAGGTTAAGAGGGATCTCTTGAAGCCCACTACCCTGTTTAAGCAGAATTAACTTCTCAGTTAAAATCAAGGCACTGAGCAACCTCATCTATCATACAGCATGACACCAGAATACCAAGCTGCAAGTAACTTGCCAGCTCTCTAGATTCTATAGCTGATATCAAGTAAGTGTATTAGTATATTTTTTGAGGAAAAAACCCAGATGGTCAGATTTAAAATATAATCTAATTATTAATAAAATAGCAAACTTTTTAAAGATAAATATTTCAAGAGTTTTCAGAGAACTCACCCTGTGATGTGCAAGTCAAGCTGTTTTTTTTCAGGTTCACCCATCACCAGCAACAAGGAATCCCCAATGATGGAACACAATAAACCATTCTGCTGATACACAGGTCCAAGCCAGTCGAAACTTTGGCTGCACTGCCTCTAAAGATTGGCAGAACAAGAACACTTAGCAATGAAGATATTAAGAAAATCAACGCTAATCAAAATAGGAAACTGAATAATATTTTTCAATGAAAGGAGCAGTCAACACAGAACACCAAAAAAAAAATCAAAGTTAAAATGCAATCATACTTTTACTTTGGGCAGAGATGATTTACTTTTCACATGGCTGGAAAAAAACAAGTTAGACTTACTGTTCTGTAGGACCACCTTTCACAACAAATCTCAATTTCTCTTCTCCTGACCTGATCACAACCAAAGACTGATTTTAAAGCATCCTTCAGTGCTTAAAGCTACACTAGACAAGCTGATTAATTAAAAAAAAAAAAAAAAAAATTGAAATTGTGATTATTTTTTTTTTTGTAAAACCACAGTACCAGAAACAAATTAGATTCTAGCAACCAAAATTTTAATTATTTTACAGACATTTCCCTGCTTTCCTCACCCAGGAACTTGAAACAGAATTTCTAGAAGGTAGCAACCTTGTTCCTTGTAAGGGTCAGACCCTCCTTGTTTGAAGTGTTCAGCCCCTGCACAGCTCAGCTGATGGCAGTGTGTGCCTGTGAGCACGATCTCCAAGAAGCTGCCCCCAGCAACCTTCCTCCCAGCTCTCTGTCTTTTTATTTGTCCTTTTTGACTAACATGCTGTCTGGGATAGTTTCTTGCTGCATGAATCATATGACTTTGCTCGTGAAACATGTAGCCTCTTTCATTAACTTGCTGATACTCTCAGCATACAGTCTCTCCTGGGTGCTAACCTGCTGAGTGCTTGCAACAACAAATTTTCAATATTTGCTTGAAGATAAGAGGATATTTTAATTAGTGTAAGTGAATATGCACATAGCTCTTCATGCTTTTGTTTCAGGACAGTGAGGTGAGGAATGAGAAGTTTCACAAGGTATCCTACACATAGCCAGGAGCTCACTGTAAGCAGACATTAAAGCTAAAAAAAATGTAAAGTGATTTTATTCTTAAGGGACTGATTTAAAAATAAAGAAAAGTGACAGAAAAAAAGAAAACAAATCATCACACAAACCCACCCTATCTCTGTGCTGGTGGCTCTAAGGTATTACTTTTGAGCTTGCCTGTACTGCATTTATAATATAGTTTAACCAAGACAGTTTAAAGTATGCTTTTTTTTCCATGACTTGAACAGTTTTCTCACCATGCCTTTGAAGAATACCAACCAAACTTCATTAATTTCAGCTGCACTGCATTTCAGTGCAGAGCAACATAAGATAGTGAATGAATGAAACTGAATCAATGAGATTCATTTAAATGTAAAACACAAACGCATAAGACAACAGTCAAAAGGGACTTATACTGCGCCTAAATAGAACCAACATTCCTTTGTGATATTTAAATACGCATACAGGTTAACAGGAAATATCTACTCATTATAATAGCCGGTTATAAGGAAGGACCCAAATAAAAGTCGCCAAGAAGCAACTCCAACTTCCGCAACAAAGCTCTGTGCCCCGCATTTGCTAAACCGACACCGGAAAAAAAGCTGTCGCGCTCACCCCCCCGCTCGTTACTCAGCGAATAAGAGAAACAGGGGCAAAAAAGTCTCCGCAACTGAAGACCCGGGGCCCGCCGGCTCAGCAGTGAACGCAAGGCCGAGGCCTGTGCTTCCCGGTGACTTCCCCGTCGGGGCTCGTAGCTCTTCCCGCTGACAGCGCCCACCGGCAGCCGCTCGGGAGACGACGCTCTCGGCAGAGGAAGCCGCCGCTTTTGGGGACCCCAGGGTAGCAGCAGCCGCCCCAACCCCTCCCTCCCCCCCTCGCAGCGCCCGACAGCTCCTCACGGAACCCCCCGTCCCTCGCGCCCCACCCTGCGCCTGCACAGCCCGGTCGGGCCACAGCTCCCGACTCACCGTTATCACCTCCCCCGCAATGGTACCGGGTGGGAGAGGGGCGGGGCCCGGGCCTCACGGAACAGAACCCACCCGAACAGAACCGCTGCAACCTCCCCCGCGCCGCCTCCGCGGAAGGGTCCCACTGCGCCGCGCGCCGCTGCTCACCCGGAAGCGCATAGGCCGCCGGGATCACGTGACCGCCCCTCCCCGCGGGGGCGGTGCAAAGAGACGCCACGCCCGCGCGGCAGTGGGCGCGTGCGCCCTTTCTTCTCTCGCGTGCGCGGGGCGCGTCAGGCGTCGGTTGGGAGCGCGCGGGGAAGGGCTTGCGCCGCTCTGAGGGCCGCGGCGGGAACGGCGGCTACGCCGTCCTCCCCTCCTTTCCTCTCTTCTCTTCCTTTTCCGTCCCTTCCGCCTTTTTTCTTCTCTCCTCTCCGCCTTTTCCCTTCCCTGAGGCCGGGGCTCACCTCTCACACCCCGGTGAGCGATGGGGAGGGGCCCTGCGTCCCGAGCAGCCCTGAGGTACCGGCGTTGCTGCTGTCCCCGAGCTCCAGCAGCTCTCGCCCCTCCTGCCCGGGACCGCCGTTTGTCACAGGAATGTTAAACCGAGAGGTCGAGTTCTGGGCCGCGACAAACGGAACAGAACGGAAAATGCAAAATTTGCTCACTGGGCTCTGCGTAATGAACTGATGTGCTGTGCCTGGGACCCTGACCTCAGGTGTATGAGCTGAATGTCAGAAACGAGGGGAACCTACTCCATGAGGAAAAAGAGGACAGATTGTGTCAATATTACACACTGGTGAGGCAGCAGTAGTGGAATTACTGAGGGAAAAAACCTGAATCTCCACATCATTTGAAACTACAGCTTCTGCAGTAGTATAAATACGGCATCCGAAACACAGTCCTTCTTCATGACATAATGTAGTAATACTGCTTTTTCATGACAGGAGCACAGGAAGTTAGCTAAATCTCATTTCCACCTTTCTCACATACCTCAGAATGCTACAGTAGTCAGCGTTAATGGGAGGAAGAGGTCAAGATGGAAGAAAGGTTTTGGCTGAGATTTAGAACTCACCACAAGCATATTGATGTAATATACAGATGGCTGCTCACCTGATAACAGCTAATAACTCATGGCAGATCTGTTGCCCAAAGGAGGAGAATGCAACAGTAGCCAAGTTTTTGTTTTATTGTAACATACTGAAGGAGCTTGGGATAAGTATGATGGATGTGAAGCATGTAAATCATTTAAAAGTGATAGGAGGGGAAACAAAAGGAATGGAGAAAACCATGAGAAACAAAAAAAACCCACTAAAGAACAGAAGCACACCCACCCTCAGCCAGCTAAGATAAAAATCTACAAGTAACAGGAAAAGAAACCCTTATTAAGGTAAATTCATTAAAACATTAGAAATATATTTAGAAAGAATAAGTATCATGCATACCAAACAGCCTGAAGCCTGTTTATTATTTATTATTCCAAGTAAATTTATTTATTCCAAATAAATTCCATTATTTGGAATGATCTGTGAATAGTTGGAATTCCAGAATGTGCAGGGTGTAAAGATCAAGGGTGTCTGTGATTCCTAGAGATGCACATTGCATTACAAAAAAGAGCAGTTGTGGGCTGCTGTGGATTCTAACATATCTATCAATCTGATGCCTGAATACCCCATATTTTATCACCAAACTTAAGTTCATAAAGTATCAGAATAGAGATTGTTTTTTTTTTAATCAGTACTGTTCTATTTGATTTAGATAAAGTAGAAAATACTATAAAAATCATGCTGTAGAGAATCATTTTACTCTTACAACAGAGCACTAATAAAGGGCCACCATGACTTGGTAAGTCAAAAGGTTGAAGGATTTCCAGAAAGTTAACGTTTTAAGAAAAATTAAGTCTCATATTAAATCACTTTAATACTCTTCTAAATGTGCTTCCATTGCTGATAAACTCGAAACTCTTCAAAATGCACAAATGTCACCTGCAGGACACCGGTGCCAAACTCGTGTCATGACGGTCAGGGAAGGTGTGCAATTTCCCGTCTCCTACGCGAGGTGGCACAATATAGCTGGAAATCAGCAGGTGTTCAAATGTAACCTAGAAAACAAGCAAACCAGAGGTCAGAGCCAACTGCTAGGGATTGTTGAATAATTCTCTCTCTAAACATCAGACAATTGCAAATATAAGCAGTTTCTCAAATGAAAGCTTTACCAAAGAGAACAGGCTTGAAGAAATAATGTTCTGTCACATGAATTTTGTCCTGTACATAGGGAAAACCAACCATTACACAATTTTGGGTCTGACATAATTAATTGAATAACCTTTAAATAGGAAACAGTAATCAAAAGCAACAAAATAAAAAACATTCACCTTTTTCATGGTCTTTTCACATTTTACTTATTAGAAAATATTTTCTAATAATCTAAAAAGAACCCAACCAAACACACAGCTAGATTAAAAGTGCCCCCTTTTCAAATTTTCAAGCAACAGCTCAGAAATGTTGGAATTTTAAAACATTCATTTGAAGGTCTGCCTCTGTGGGGCTGGATGTAGAGACTGCATTTGTATAGAATTCCTCCTTGCCATTTTCCCTTTGCAGAAAGTATCAATCCTGTTTATTTCTAATTTCTTTCCCCTCCCCCTTTTTTTTTTTCACGCACTTTAAGCTGTACTTTACCTCTGCTTTTATAGTCCATGTGTACAATTCAGCTCCTGTCTTAGAAACCTGTGACAAGAGCAACTCTATAACAGAACAGTAGCTTTTGGATACATTGACAAGAAATAGTGCATAATGTTTTGCCTCACCTCTGATATTCCTGTCAGGTACATCATCACCTCTTTATAGCCATTCCACTGTCATCCCCTGCCATGCTACTGTAGCTAGCAGAATTTCATAGCTGCATCTCTTTGCATATCATGAAGTAAATTACTAGTAGAAAGTGACCCTCACCACAGGTCTTCTATGTCCCTGTGTACTTTCTGTGTACTCCCTGACCTCCTTGAGATACAACCCCTGATGCTGTAGTGGATTAGTTCTTCTTTAGCAGCCTTGCACATCACTCCTGCAGGCACTCCTCACTGATGTTTTGCCTGTTTCTGTATCTAAACATATACCTTGTTGCTGAAAAGAAGTCAAGGTGTAAGTCTGGTGTAAGTGAACATCTAGTGTTTAGAATTCATCTGAAGTATAAAAATATGAAGAATGTGCATCTTTCTGTCAAACAGTCAAACCAAGCCCCGGGCCCACACACAAAGGAGAATCTATTCTTCTTCTGTGTGAATGATTTTCATTTTTAAAAATAGACTTTTCCTATCAGATAGCATCACAGTTTGTTGGGTACAAACAGCCATATTGGTATAAGAGAAAGCAAGAGCCAGCTCTCCAGCCATGAGAATCTTCATGTCTGCATTTGTGTGTGTGTGTATAATGATTATTTTGTTTACAGAAGTTATTTAAATACTAATGAAGAACATCAATAAGACTTCTGTATCTGCAAGTGAAAGGTACTAACTACATTGCTATTAATTCCATATTTGCTAACTACCATGCCCTCAAGAAAAATACATATTAATCCTAAAATTCACTTTGGTTGAAAACTGCCAGACCCTTTACTGTGGGAATAATGTTGAAAAATAAAAACAACAGATCTCTGCCTTTTCCAGATAAATAACAATATACAATTCCAGTGCATCAGTAGCTTTGCAGATATATATTTTTGATATGGTAAACATCTTATTTTGCCTCATAAAAAATGTCTAATCTTTGCCATTTGCAGTGTTGCCTTAATGTCTGCCATAATGCTGTGTTAATAATACAATTTTTATCATATTGTGGTCTGACTCCAATATCAAGTGTGGATGAATCACACTAGGAAAATATTTATGGATAATCAAAAAATCTGCCATTTCCTTCATATGAAACTGTTGCATTCTCAGTTAGCAGCTCTGTGTGTTCTGATGGTCAGGCTGTTATTCATACTTGCATGCAGTATGAATTCAGTGATACTTGGTTTATCTCACTTCTTACAGTTTCTGAAAAAAACATGAAGTACCCTGTTACATGGACAGAAGATATCTTTGCTGGTTGAGCTTGAGGGGAAAACTGGGTACAATTATATATTCTTTTAATTATTCATGAATTGGGTCTGAAGTGAATGTGTATACGTTTTTCACTTATTCACTTTATAAAATTCAAAACTAAGCCCAGAAGCAGTTTTATTCTTGGCAGCATGACAAGTTTCCTTTCCTCAACGAACCAGTCAAAGGAATTGTTCCTCAGAGAGTTTGTCATCCTCACATATTCCAGAGAGTCAGGAGGGGAGCTGGCAATCATTACACCCCCCATCACCCATATGCCTGTGCACTCCCTCCCTCTTTTTCTCCCTTTCTGACTGTGACAACAAGCCCATCTCAGAGGACTGTATTTTATCTAGCATGTGGTTTCATTTGTGTAGCTGATTTGCAGTTCATTAATCTAGAAAGCCTTGCCCAATCCTGGGAATGACACTGTATATCCATCTGTATTCTGCTTATTCCACCTCCTATCCCCGATGCAACACAGTTTAGAGAGAGGGAATTTGCTCTGCTTTGCAGAACAACTACAGGAAAAGCAGCTCAGTAACCAAAGCTGATGTAAACATACATTAGGAAATTGTTTTGATCTGGCCTACCAGGCTGCTGGCAATGCACCCTTCTTCCTGGGGAGACATGCAAATTTATGGAACTCAACTTGACATGATTAAGGCAATGCATACAGAAGAGGTAACTGCCCTTTGGCAAGAGTATGATGGCAAGAGCCAATGATTCTTTACGTTCTTGGCAGTGCAGGTAGGATCATGAAATTAGGAGCCTCTTGCAGATTCATTGTAATTTAGGAGTTGGGTATTTTTTTAACAATGCATTTCCAGCTTTTATGGTTGTATTACTTTTAACTATTTGTCTTGCTGGGGAACCCAAGGACAACAGTCAATTTGTAGCCTTCAAAAAGCTCAATCTTTATCTGCTGATAATATGATAGTTCATGATATCTTGTTGAGTCTAGAGACAACAACAACAAAAAAGAAGAGTTAAAATAACGCCACAGGGAGGCACCAACTTCTGCTATTCACTCACAGCAGTGGGGTTCTTCACTTTAAAATTTAATTATCAGAGACACTGACACTCCTTGTTGACAGGCATGTTCTCAGAACTCATCCACAACCCTGAGTGGAGTCAGATTCATCTTGTGCCAGGGTTAATGAGAAATTACTGATAACTACCTGGGAATTTGGGGGTAAGAACAGCTGAACTTGAGGTGAAAGACTCCATATCCTATTATAACTCCCCTGAGTCAGCCTAGCAAATAGCTAACTGTAATATCTTAATTAACCATGTGTTAGAATCAACCTTACTCTCCCTTGCAAGCTGTACACATTGCTAATTACATTAGGTAAGCACACAAGAGCACAAGGGAAGCAAGCATTAGTTCTGTGGCGGAGCAGTTACATTTCCCACTATACTGTATAGCAAGGCAAGTCTGATGGCAATGGGGTGATGTCAAAATTGCACCCTTTATTTTAATGGAAAAATAAGGTTAAAGATGTATGGTAGCGACCATTACCTTTATGACCTGCTGGACAAAAGAGGTACAATAGACATAGGAGGCTGTCTTTAAGTTTGGCAAAGGAAAAAACTAGTCTGAAGAGCACAGTGTGCAGCCCTGGAAGCTGTCAGCTTTGATGTGCCTCCTAGCCAGAAAGCCTCTAACACACAGGTTCTGCTGCTCTGGATGCTCAGCAGCCCACCTCTCAATGCAGTTTCTCTGTCCTGGGTGCAGTGAGAGGCAAGGGGAAGTGTGGTTGGAGTGTGTTTTGTTCTGGCTGTGCACAGCTGGCATATGATTCATCAGGGACTTGTACCATCTGGTGCAGATGAGAGTCTATCATGTTCCACAGTGTCTTTATCAGAAATAGGGACTTGGAAGAACATCACAAAGCAACGATTAGTTTGCTGGTGGGAATTAACCTTTTGAAAGACAAACCTCATATGGAGAGCCTGACCACTTCCAACCATCATATTCTCCAACTTGCCCAATGCATAGATGATAAATACTACATTTTCTATATTCTGATAGTTGGATAAAACTTCAAAAAGTGTATAATTGCTTGAAGCATTTTTAGATCTAACAAATATAGTGCCAAAGTCCTTTTTTAGAGCTAAAATGCTTTAAAATTCTTCCTTCCATCCTTCTCCATCAGTACACAATTTATTTGACAATTACTCCACTGGTATCTGTCATGTTCTCCTTTAAATTAATTTTTGTTTCTTTGTTGCTTTAAGTATTAAACAAAAATTTTTGTGGTAATTCCCATGTAAGCTCTGTCAGTGCCTGGCCTTTCCATCTGTAAGATTTTACTCAGTTAGAATACTTAGATTTTATCCTAGCCATTAATTTTAATTATCAAACAGCATTTTTTGAAAATTAGCTAAATTAAATCATTTTTGCAATTAGTGTCAAATTAATCCATAATGGAGGGTAGGTAACAGCTGAGATGGAGTCTCTTAGATTTTGACAGATACCCTCATTGGGTTTAATGTTTTGTATAATATCTCCTTAAGTGAGCAAAGAGCTTGCCTTGATGACTTCCTTCCCTCACACCTAGGCTGCTGGCCATGTAGAAATATCATCATTGATTATGGAGAAAACTAACTCTCTTCCATTTCTGAATTCTGAGAGGGAGGAAGGATTTTTAACTCTGATGATACTAAAAAACTAAAATGTCTTGCCATTTTTGAAGCCATACCTCTGGCACTTGATGGTTGCTCACCCTCCATGGATTGTAACATAAAAAAGGCTACGACCAAGAAACTAAAGTTGATTTCATAGTGATAGGTGAAAAAGAAGCCATATGGTTAGTTTAATCAGTAGAAATAAAGGATCTCTAGTAAGCAAGCCACTGGAGAGAAGAAGGCTGGCAATGGGATAACAAGAACAGCCATCTCAGGATCACTAGGTTCATCAACAAGAGTTGGGTCTGAACACACCTTGGTATCTTAGCATTTTGTCTTTAGGCTGATTGAAATAAAATTAAGAAAACACAATGGTATTTCTCTAAGGCTCATTAGTGTGTTTGGCTACAGACACATTTGTGCCTTAACTGCTTTAATTTGAGGTACCTGATTCTGAGCAGACCTTCAGCTCTGACCTGTGATTGATTTCAGCTCGACTTTCTCTAATGATTAAATGCTTACAATTGTCTGCACTGGGTCCTCAGATAATTTAATTTTTTAAGATAATTTTTTTTTTTAATAAGCAAAGACAAGGCTGTAATGGTTCGCTTATTCTGAATTACACACTATGACTTAAAATTAAGTGATTGGTTTATGTCAAAACTTCTTTTTGTGCCTGATCTGGCTTACCTGACTTTAGTAACAGTTTTGTTTAAAGTGGCAGTGAATCAAGAATTACTGTGATTAATAAATAGGTGAACAATTTCTAAAAATTATCTCTGCAAGTTTGAGAAGACAACTAAGCTGTTCAATTGTGCTAAAAATAATTATTTATTAGTTATTGGTTTTGGATGAGCTTTCCAGTCTGTAAATGTACTTTGGGCTTGGTCATATCCTAATAGTCTGGCAAAATTCTCACAGAATACTAGTACAGCTAGTGTACAAAAAACAAACAAAAAACCCTATGAAACCAAACACCAACATCCCCCTCCACAACTCAAAACAGCTAATGTCACCACAGGTAAATACATAAGCTTTGAGATACAGTATTAAACACAGGGGTAAAAGTAAAGAACTGCAGTCCTTAAACTAGGAATAGGAGACTTTCAGCAAGCAAACAAGGTTTTACCTTTCTGCATATGTAAGGGTCCCAGGTCATGCTCCAGCCAGTGCCTGTTGTTGCACTGGCTGTTGAAGTTACCAAATGTAGCTGCACCCTTCTAGTTGAGGACATCAGGCTGCAGAACAAAACATTGTCTGTTCCTTTTCTACTCCAGTTTTACAGCCTGCCTTATCCACACAAGTTGAAAGCTGTGGCAATTTAAGCTAAATTATTACATTATTAGGTTAATGAGTAAAGCTCTCTTTGCTGGCTCTAATCATGGGGAGCTGTAACAGGAGTAGCAGTCCTGATAACCACTGCTGAATTAGAGATAATCAATCAAAAGCTTTTGGTGCCTTTGAAATTAAGACAGACATATAGAAAACGTGTGTTATTTTCATTTCTGCACTTTTCATGAACTTGGCCAAGGAAGGTCACAATCTAAGGTGTGGTTCCTTATTAGTCCAATTCATAAACAAACTGTATAGACTATAAATTCTTTTGAGCAGCAATGATGTTAAGCTGTTAGTTTTGTGGTGAGACCTTGACTTTATCTGGAACTGCTCAATGTTAGTGTAGTACAAATCAACAATGCCAAACTATTGATTTAGGGATCATTTAAATTCAGTGCTAATGATACTTGTTCTGCTATAGTCTGGATATGAACCTCACAAATTAAGAATACTCCAATTCATAGAAACTCTGAAACTCCATCTGTTCATATCTGCTGTAATATTTAAGCCTTTCAATTTACTTAATGTTGAGCTGAATGTGTGAGCTCAGCAATGATTGTTGAGATATCTGAGAATGGGGATCTCTCCCTCCAATACTACTGCCTTATAAAGTTTGCACCTAAATGCTTCCAGAGACCTAAAATTATTGTTTGTGGGTATCAGTCTGTTCTCTCACAGTTCAACAGGAATAGGACAGTATTTTGCAGCCAGTTCATGACATATGGAACTGAATCAGTCCTATTTGTTAGGTAGTACACGGGTAAGGAGGAGATTTTTCCTGAGAATAGAATTGAAAATCCTTTCTATCACTACTATTCACCCTAGGTGAGCAAAAATCAATACAGATTTGGCTACAGGTGGATTTTGTTACATTCAAGGTCAAATAAAATGTGAAAAGTACTGTTACACATAACAAAGTTGGGGCATAATAGGCACCATAAGAAAATAAAGAGACAGTAAGAGATATGTCTGTTGTGTTCCACTGTCTCCAATTAATCCCCAAGAATACAAAAGAACTGAGCAAACTAGGCAGAGCCTTCTGCAGTGAAGCAATCTAGAATATTGTCCTTTATTTCCAGCACATTTACAAGCTGCTATTACTAAATATGACTCATCAAGATTAAAAGAAGAAAAATAATGTAGTCAGAGCTGTTGTCAAGTCACTGTTTAATGTTACTTCTTGTATTTGCTGTGATAAGCACTAAAATTTGCACATTCCTTGATAAATCATTGTTTAGCGATGTCTAGAGGGTCCAGTAAATGGTTTGAAATTGCCACAATGTAATAAATGGTTATTTGATAATGAATGAAATTGTTTGAAAATACTGTTAAAATGTCAAGTTTTAACATATAGAACATTAGTCAAAAGGAGAGCAAACATGGAAACCATAGTGACACTATAAATATACTGCAACAATTGCATTTATTTGTACAGGGCAAATAGTAGATGCTGTATACAAACCAGTATAAATTGATATATGAAGTTAATTTCAATCTGTGAAAGTAATTGCATTGGTTTAACTTATTTAACTCTCCTTACAATAATATTTATAGCAGAGCAAGAAAGTAAAGGAATAAATGATGATAAATATATAAAATACATAGGAAATGGGAATTGTATTCCAGTTTAATTACACTGTCACATAAAATTATCACAGAAATACACTATGCCAACAAGAAGAATACATTAAAATCCCATTACAGTGTGTGGAGCTGGCTGGCTTTTGTTGCTATTTATTCTAGAAATAGCTTTTAATATTTTCAACTATTAAGAAAAGTTAAACTTTGTTAAAAAACATAGTGTTGCACAAAGGACAATATAGGTGTCCCAGTTGAGAATAGGCCTTTAGCATGATACTGGGAAGCAGGAATGTCATATCTTTCTCTTCAAGAATAAATCTGACCACATAGTAAAACTGTAAAATTTTAAAAGTAATTTTCCTTTTGTTTTTGGTTTTTTGTTTTGTTTTTTTGGTGGGGTTTTTGTTTGGTTGGTTTTGTTTTTTTGTTTTTCTTGGATGTAACTCCAGCTGGAGAGTTCTTGCGTGGCTGTAGTCTCTATATAACATGTTCACATCCTGTGGTGATGGGACAGTTATAACTCCTTTAAGAACAGGTGCAACAAGCAGGCAAAACATTATAATGAAAAAACATTTATTTTTTTCTTCCAAACCAGATATCTGTGGTTTCAAAATGAAGTCCATCTTATAATTTCTTTTGATGATGAGCAGCATTAATGTGATACCTGCTTTCTCTGTCTTGGGCTGAACATCAAATTACAGCCTCACAAAAAGCAGAAACATGCATGTGTTTCTCTCAAGGGGACTTGATATTTCTTACATTTTTTCAGGACAGTTGAAGTTTATTTTGCTTGCAAATAGTTATCTGCTTAGAATATAAGTAAAGAACACTATAATGCAGAAGTTCATGCTAATAATATGTCTGCTTTTTTTCTTCTCACTTATATAATAAACCTATTTTTAAATTTGCAACTTCTAAAGCTGTGTGATTAAGTAGGGACTGGTGCTTTACTGAATTTAAAAATATATATACTACTGTTTATGGTTCCAGTAAAAATCTTGAAAATATGATTCTTCTGAGTCTTCAACGTCAGAGGAAAATTTTTAATACAGGCTTCATTAGTTTTTATCTTCCTATTATTTTTAAACCTACTTCATAAATCTTTAGCATCTGATTGACAATGTTTCATCAATGGGGATAAGCAATACTCTGAGTAGAAAGGAAATTTCTAGAATATGAAACACCTGTGAAGAGTCTACTGTGTGCAAACTGAAATCTCCAAAGGTAAGGCAGCTTCCAGTGTATGATGAGATTTAGGTTATCAAAGATATTCCTAGTACTTGTCATACTTGAATAAATTAAATGAATGGACTTGCTCCAAAACTTCATTCCAGCTCTTTAAAATTATGTGTATGCTGTAAGAATGGTTTTTATAAAGCTGTCTATTGCTATAAAAAACCTGCTGTAACTAAAGTAAGCTATCATTACACTTTGGAAGAGATCATTTATCATACTTCAAAATAGCCTGTTATTTACTGTTCTTATTAAAAAAATTGAATGTGGAATGCATTCAAATTTCACTGAAGTTGTAATACTTTTACTTTGCCTTCTAACTGTAGCAAATTATATTTTAGCTCACAAGAATGATTTATAGCCTTTATACTACCGTATGAGAATTTCAAAAGGATAAAAAATGAAAACATCATCTGAATGTTTATGCAAATCAGAGACAAGCACCTTAATTTTCTTCTTTTAGTAATTTTCTGATCTGATATTAACCCATAGTATCTTTGGTGACACATATACAGTTACTTTGGTTGGTTGGTTGGTTTTTGTTTTTGTAAAGTGACTTCTGATTTTAGCAGTCCAAAAATTAGATAAAGCCTGCTTTTTAATATATATAGAACCTAACTACACTGAAAGCTGGTGATCATCTTCAATAGCTTCAGCTGTCCACCTCAAAATATTTTCAGAACTGGAAACACAAAACATGACAGCATAACTATAACCATCTCTCATTAAAGATTTTGAGACTCAACTGCTATAATAGTTGGAGCTTAGAGACTACCATTATGAAGACATAAAAAGGGATATATAAAATAAATACACCTACTCCTAATGAAAATTTCTTTTAGGTTTTGCCTGTTATAAATTGTGGCAACATAAGTTTTGCTGGGAGAGCTTGGTTTAAACAAATTCAAAAATGAAACGTCACCAGATCCAAATCACATCTGTTTTCAGTAAGAACCATTAACTTGGTTTGGAACCACCATATTTAATTTGGGGGTTCTCTGAGATTTGTATTGTTGTAAGCACTTCATCCAACAGTAAAGATAATATCCATTTAGAGGGGAAAAAAAACCAAAACAAAAAGCAATCTAAATGATACTGACTTACTAAAGAACAGCCCAGAACTGAGTGATGTCATGAACTGCTGTCTTATTTAAAATTTAAAATCTTTGAAATATTATCTTTCTATGAAAGATGGAGGAAATTCATACTATTTGCATCGATGCTTTCAGGCTTAAGACTGATGCACACTTTTACCCACCTTTTCAGGATGAAGTACTGTTCAAGCTATTAATTTATAATAATTAAAATATCACAATAATAAACAAGTAACAGTGTGTATTACAAACACACCAGGTAAAAAGAGAACAAATTACATCCATCAGATTGACTTATTGCTATTTTCCTTCAAACAACATTTATCAACAACATTGTGCAAAAATACCCCACATTCACTTCTTTCTTCTTGAATTATGGCTTCTTGGCCTCCTGTCTGCTCTCACAGCAGCCAATAGGAACAAAACAGGAGCAGAATGCTGGCCCTTTGGCCACATGTGAGCCTGAAAGTCACTAAGTTCTAGAAGTAAATTAAGCTTTCATTTGAAATTCCAACAGTGGTGGTTTTGTGCCTCTTCAGTTGAGCAAGTGACTTGGCATAACAGAAATGTTGCAAAACCTTATCTGCATTTTCTAAGGTCTGCATTTGTCACCCTCAATATGTTAGGGTATTAAATGGTGCTTTTTGTCATATTTTATGTGTTCGCACCTTAAGCAAGAGCAGAGACCCTCCTTATCTCTAAAGATACTCCCCAAATCACAAAGAATTAAACGGAAGTAAAAATCTCTGTCTTGCTAGCTTTTTTAATTTTGTAACTATGTATGTACAACAACTACTATGTATGTACAGAATCAAGAATTTTTAAAAGAAAGCAAAACCACTAAGTGACACTATGGGAAAAAAACCCCAAAACCCCCATCTTGTTATCTTCAGAAGTCAGGTGCAGAGAACTGTCTCTAAAACTGAGGAACTTGTTGTTCCTAAAACAATCCTTCCACACTGTTATTGAAGTAGAACATGGAATTCTGGTATGCTTTTCCAGCATGCACCATAAGTTGTACTAAAATCTCAAAACTGTCTGTCTTGGACTTGAAATCTTTTTATCAAACCTAGGTGAAAGCAAAAGAGACAAATGAGTCAGAATGTCTGTCAGCCAATGTTGTTTTAATACTGTAGCCTATTAATACTTTGGGTCATCTGCCTGGTAGTAAATAGGACCCAAAGTAACCCCATATAAAGGCCCCAACTCAGTTTAATACCTTATTGAGTGATCCAGTGAGAAGCAGAAGGGCCATGCTGTGCTTGAGTCTCACCAGCTGTGAGTATCTTGCTGAATCAAGGCCAAGGCAGTGGCCTGAATTTATGGGTGATGTCATTGTGAAGCCTGTAGAGGTTTTGTCAACTGTGCCATGACTGAACATTTCCAGTCTGGTTCTCCTGTAAAGGCTATGGCTCCTCTTTGCCACAGAATGGAAGGGAATAGTGTGCCTATGATACTTTCTGATTTGTCAGTTGTGCATTGATTAGAGTACAGATGAGCCATATTCTGAAATTTAACAATTTAAATTGTTAAATGGATTTTTTGGGAAGTTCAGCTGCGAGGAGTTTTACAAGTGCCAGCTCAGATTTTCCTTTGAACTGCATTAACCATAAATATGGATTATTCCTGTAGGTCTTGCATATGGAGAATTCGATCTGCTTTAAAGGTTCACCAGCAAAATATGAACATAATTATTTGCCAGGCAGATAAATGAGTCACTTCAGTAGACATTTTGATCATGTGACTTAAGAGTGCAGAAAGAATTAAATCCCTGTCTGCTTGAAACTTTTTCCATTATATAAACACACACGTACATGTAATTTTATATAACATACACTTTAAAAATATTGCAAATTTTGACAGCCTAACTAGGTCATTTTGTTTGCATAGCAAAGCAGCAAGTAGGTTCCTAACCTAAAGGGTAATCCAATTTCATTTCTAAAATCCAAAGTGAATTCAGTGTTTCCTGCTATTTGTGAATAACTACTATCTGAAAATATTAATTTATTAATATTACCGAGCAGGTGACCACTCAGTGCTTAATAGGAACTAGCAATTAGTGTATGTAAATCAACTAAGGCAGCAGCATCTCAATTGCTGTTCTGCATAGAGAAATAGTTAATTTGTAGGAATACATTTTTCCAGCCCAGATTTTAAAAAGTCACGTTTTCCCCTGCTGAAAACCTCAATACCTATCATATTTGTTGTGCATTTTATGATTATTCTTAATGCCCTTGCAAACACGTGTAATAAAATGCTAACAAACCATCATCCATTACTTAATTATGTTTATCTAGACAGATAAAGTTGGGGTGGGGGAGAGCCTGCGGTAAAAAATATTGTTTCCCATTTGGCAAACACAGACTAAATTTACAGCTTAATTATTCCTTGTAGTGCTGTAGAGAGATTTTCCTGTTAATCATACTCAGGTCTAGAGTTGATTTAAAAAAAAATGTTATTGAATATTTTTAATTTTTTTTTTTTTGTAAGCTTAAAAAGAATGTTGACTCCCAATTAAATCAACTGCCCCTCCAGTAGAGGATTTAAATGTTTGTGAGGATTCATTTGGAACTACACAGGGAGTTTTTCTGACAGTGATGAAACACCTTACATAAAGCAAGACAAATATCTTGGACAGTAATGTTTTGGTTGCCTTCAAAAACTTCCCCTATGGAAAATACCAGAATAATTCATCTTAATTAATAAAAATACCTCTATTTTTCAACAACCAAGCACAAGAAAATAGAGGTCATTTCCAGAAACCTTTATTCATGAGAGCATCCCACTAAATTCCAAAAGATCACTTGTGTGCACAACAATGCCCATGTGATTAAAGACTGCAGTTTCTCTCTTGATGTGTTTTTCAGTGCTCCATAAGATATTTTTTTAATTTGAAATCTTTAAACAGTATTTTTTCACTACATTTTTTTAGTCATTAGGAAGAAAATATTCACTGTGACAGTGGCGAGACACAGGGAAATCGTGGCTGTCCCCTCCCTGGAAGTGTTCAAGGCCAGGCTGGATAGGGCTTTCAGCAACCTTGTCTGGTTGGAGGTGTCCCTGCCCATGCAGGGGAATTGGAACAAGATGATCTTTAAGGTCCCTTCCAACCCAAACCATTCGACAATTCTAAGCCAAATTTGTGCCAATCACCACAGGACAAACTAGACATTAAAAGCAAAATCAAGAGATGGCATTTTGTAACACACTTGACTTGTTGCACAGATAGTTTAGGAAGTGCTTTCTGAGAAAAATCATTACTCAATCCTCATAGTATATTCTTCAGTAGTAACTGAGCAAAACTCATTAAAATATTGCCTTTTAATGCTGAACCTTCCCGTCCTATAGTGATATGATGAATCTGTGCATCAGTTAGCTGCATTTGAAATGGACAGGTTGTCAAAAGATTGTTTGGCTTATCTGTCTTGGCTCTAGCCAGCTGTGATTTGATTAACTTCTGTGTTAAGCAGCTCATAAATTGCTTTCTGCTAAGTATTTAGAAGTATATACAGTCAAGATTTACTAAGTTCCATTCCTCCCAGACTACCTTCCAAACTTGGCACAAAGCCTGTCTTTGTTGCACAAACACAAAAAAACCCACATCAACATTTTTAAGGGTGTCTGAATTCTGGATATGCATTAATGAAGTACATTTCCTGATTATTTTTTTCCTGACATTTTGATATTTTTTTTCCTGACATAGCCATAATTTGTAGATTGTTAAGAGCCAGTAAGAAAAATATACTTTACCTACAAGGGCTGAAAATCTGTTCAGTGCCAGTATTATATAAGTAGAAAAAGCTTAATACAAAACCCATACACAGATATTGCTAAGATCTCATTTAGCAGGATCAGTAAAATGCTGAAGTAGTCATTTTTGCATAGATTTGAATCTATACTACCAGATCATTTATGGAAACTAGAAATTTACTACGTGAGTATTTACCTTCCATTTTTAGAACACCAATGCATTTTTTTTGGGGTGGCCTATTATGAAATATTAAAAAATTACCTGCATTAGTAGTTCTTGAAGCCATATCTGGGTTGAACCTGATTACACTAAGAAAAACAGCTGGAAGAGCTTTTGCTGTTTTCTTCAAGTATTATCTGTAAGAAACAAAGCAAATATTTATTTCCATGGTTTTCTACAGATCATCGTCTTGCAATGAAGAATCTGTAACAGCACAATCAGACCAAGAATACTGAACAGTCACACCAATTAGTTACAGAGAAAGGTGTGACTTGTTTTTTGGATGATGTTATCATGCCAGCAAAAATTTTGGCATATGTGAAGGTACAGTGCTTTAAAAGGTGCTTTTAAGGACTTTGAACAACTTATTTCATGGGAATTTAGTGTATCAGCATAAAAAATGTAATATCACATTAAAGGCACTTCTTTTACTTTTCATTAAATCACTATAAAGGAGTAGGAGCTTTTTTAAATTATTTTTTTTAAGCTGGAAACATGCCCTAAATGAAACCTGCATTTTTACATCAGATTTGTTTTAATGCATTTCCTTTAGAGGCAGAAAAAATAGGGGGGGAAAAGGGTATTTTTACATCAAACAAGTGAGCTTTGAGGAGAACCACTTATAATACTGGATGATAGCACACATGATTAGGAAAAGGTAACAACCAAACCTAAAAATCCTGTAAGGAGCCATTTGCATTAGGGATACCATGTGTGGACTTAAAGCTCTTGAAACTCAATACCATGTATCCTACTGCAAAACAACAGTGCCATTTCATAGCCTTAAAAGTATTGCTAAAAGATTGCCATCTTTCAGCAAAACAAAAAATATCTAAGTCTTTACTGATCATATGTTTCCTGCAGAGGAAAGCATTTCCAGACATTGATCAAATAATAAACAGAAGTAGAATCAGAACTGGTCAATAGTAAAATTTTCAATAGCAGATTCAGAGAACTATAAAACCTAGTGATTTTGAAACCTGACCAGGAGGGAAGAGGAGTTAAAAAACAGCAGTCCCTGACAATCTGTTCCAAAATAGTTGAACATGCTTCTCATTCACTGAAGGAAGGAACTTAATATTATAAATGAGGAAAATGCAGGCCTTCAATATGTTAATTTGAAATGCTGAATCTTTTCCCCAAGTTAAGTTGGTGTGCAGACATAGCCAACCTTATTTAAGTCATAAGAATGATAATGAGGGTCACTCTAGAGGAAAGCTCTTAATCACATGCTTAGAGAAGTTGATAGCTTGAAATACCTGCCTAAGTGCTTTCCTGAAACAGGGCCTTACTAGGTGAAAGTTAACATATGATGATCATGCGGAAAGCATCTGAATAATTTCATGCTTATTTATAGTCCAGACAAACATGAACTCTCATTTCTTAGTTTTCACATGTAACAGATTTAACTGTGGCTTTCCTGGTAGCAGTTGGAATTTTTCAGCTGATGACATCAGCTGAAGCATCAAGCAGCTTATGAGACGTCATCCACTACATGCTGTGTCTTAGAAAATCTGTTACAAACGTGCTATACAAGCTCAGAATATTAGAGCATCTTCTTTGAATGAAAACCAGCTATCAGGAAAAAAAAAAAGTAGAACCCCCTTCTAGGGAATTTAGCGTAGTTATAATATCATCTAAGATTTAAAAAAGATTCTTCAACATTTCAGTCTCATAAAAATTCTCCTGGCAGATTTAAAAGGTAAGACCTGTTATGTTTATATTGATGATATAATAATTTTCTCTTAGGATCTGGATCAGCATTTAGTGAATAAGAGCTGAACTATGAGTATTGCAGTCTCTGAGCTTAACGCTAAATCTTATAAAGGATAATGCTACAGAATATAGATTAAAGAACCTGTAGCATATTTTGTCAAAAACAGATTTGGCTGTAGACTGTGTAAGATGTTTTTGTTTGCATTTTGACCTCATAGAGGTCAGGATTTCAAGTGGGGAAAAAAATACAAAACTGCTCTGGGGTACTAATATCAATGCTTTGGAAAAAAAATGGCATCTCTCTTTTACCAGCTGAGAGAGCCATGACAGCCTGGATCAAAGCTCAATGTCCATTTACTACATCTAAAAATTAAATCAGAAATAAAAATTCATCTTTCTATATCCAATAAAGAGACCTTTCGAGCATGATTAATAAAATAGGAAACTTATTTCCCAAAGACAGAGGCAATGACTTTTTTCATCTTTTTTCATCTTTTTTCATCTTTTTTCATCTTTTTTCATCTTTTTTCATCTTTTTTCATCTTTCAGTAGTGTTGCATGTGATGAACTGCAAGTAGTATGTTTCGTGGACTGTTGGAAAGGTGTATTTTTGCCTAAGATGTAGACGTCTCTCCTTTAAAAATAATTTTAAAATATATTAATATAATCCATAATTTTTATAAATCGTATACTTTGGTATTTGAAACTTATCACTAGGTGTGCAGGGAAACCTCTCATACATATGTTATTAAAGAAGTTGATAGATGCATATGAATTCTCAAATGCTAGTGAGAGACTCAGCAGAATTTAATGATTTACATCAGTCTACAGTAATGGAAGGCATGATCCAATATTTGCAAATAGATATAAATTCCTTAGCAGTAAGCTTAAGTGGGAACTTGAATATCATTACTGGGAAAAATATGTGGGAAAAAAGAAAGGTCTAAGTTTAAAGTAAGGTTTTAATTCACAGTGTAAGTCTGTAATCTGTTTTAGTGTGGTCTTGTCTCAGTCCTTTGCTCCTGAGACAGAGTTCACACTACGACTCACACATTAAAGAGACAATTTAGATTTTCCAGTACTTTGCACAACTCAGAATTCTGAGGTCGCCTTACCTTGCACTTACCTGGCACTGAAGGTTGAATGGAATTAGTCACTTCAAGTAGTGATAAATCTAGAATTAAGGCAGAGGGAAAAAAATCATCTGCATCTGAGTGATTTGCACAAAACCTAATAGAGAAAAAATGCCCCATTGCTGGTGATGGAATGAATATTCTATCAAAACTGCAGTCACAGTCTGTTCTATTGAGGTTAAATTTACTTGCTGAATGTTTTGAAATTTATTTCAGTGGCCTATGACCACCATACATCAGCATCCGACTCCTATCCATATAAAACAATAAGCATGATCTTAAGGCTGTCCTAAAGGCTGTCTGAGAGATGTATATTTACTGACATATAACCTGACTAAAGCCAAACATCATTACCCCTGTGACTGATTGGAGGGCAGTCATAACTTAACAGTTTTATTTCCCTTCTACAGCTGAGCTCCTTGACCATGCTAACCGAGCTGACACGGCATTTCAAGTCTTGTTACCAGCTCAATGGCTCTCGAATATAAAATAAAATAAAAAAAATTAAAAAAAAAAAAAAAAAAAAGGGACAGGGGGAAGGGAGACTGGAGAAGAAAAAGAAGAGGCATCTTTTCATTTAAACTCTCCATCTTGATCATTACTGATGGGCTATCAATAATTTCAACTTGGTTAAGCAGCTGGCTGAAGGTTAAATACATTCTGCCTGGTTGTTTGCATGATCATCCCTGAATTCAAGAATTCCAATTTGAAGCAGATTTCTTTTTGGCAGCTCCTGTCTTACAGAATCAAAGACAGGATAGAAAAGAAGTTAGTTGTGAGAAGATGCACAAGAAGAAAATTTGAGTTGGTAGGCAAAGCAACCTAAAGGAAGGAAATCTGGAGACAATACAGGCTTCATATATGAATATACACATCTATTCACCCATATACACCAATTTAGATGAGGACAACATGAATAGAGGTCATCAGTAATCCTCCACTCAGGAGGATTTTGCCCAACTACTTTAATAGATTGTTAAAATCTAAAAACAGCTATCCAATGATTCATGAATGAATCATGATTTAAAAGAAAAATAAACTGGGTCATGCCATTTTGCCTGCAATGTGTTCAATTATCTTGCACACTACTATTTTGACACCCAGAGAATTATTTACAGCATGCACAACTACCTATGTGTCTCAGCCATTGTGTGTACTAATATGCTGTTAATAATGCATTCTGTGGACTCAGCATTCCTCTTACTTGCATCAGCTTTATTGTTTATGTAAGTATTTATTCTTGGGAGTATTCTTGTTTTATTTCAGTACAAAAAACTCCAAGCTCAATATGAATCAAATACACATCCCTTCACATTTAGCTGTAGAAGGGTGATTTTGAAACAAACACTCCTTGTTACTTAGACACAAGGAATATGCACACCAAAATTTATCTAAAATAATAAGAATAGCTAGTGACTTAAATAGCAGGTGGTGTCCTGTTAAAGGAGGAAGAGAATTATGGTTATGCTTTGAAGACTCATATAGCTGCTTGCCTCATACAGTTTTAAGAGTCTACTTCTAAAAAGAAAACTGGTAGCCCAGGAGGCATAAATCAGATTTACTGCAAGAAAGAAGAAACACTGTTTCTTTATCAAATTCCTTTTCTTTAATAGTCTCTCACCTGTAAATTTGATAATGGCTGCTTGATTCTACATTCAATCAAGGGAGAATTCCTGTTCAAATCTACACTGTATATCTGTTAATCTCATGACAGAATTTATTTCCTCTGGTAACAAATCTGGGGACCAAAATTTATCCACCAGTGAGTTTTGTTCCAGTGAAGGGTAAATTAAGGTGAATTTGTAGTGTTTTTATTTATCAAAAAAATGTAAAGATGTTGAAAGAATATGAAAGCAGATTTAATTTAAGAGAAAAGGCCATTATAAAACAACAGCAGATCTCATCCAGACATGTCACATAAATATCATACCATCAAACAAGAAATGTAAATTATCATACATACTCCATAATTGAAAAGTGTATTATACATTAGTGAAGCCACCCATTTATCTAATCATAATCAGTTCCAATATCATCTCATTTAGAAAAGTTGAATGTAGTTCAGGGTGGATGGTTATGAGGGTATCAGTCATGGGAGTATGCAATGAAACATTTTTGAAAGATAGTTCTTATACATGGAAATCCAATTATTGCACACCTCATATGGAAGAAACTTACACTGATATGAGCATTCTGTGGCTCAAGCCAAACTGGCGTTTGAAACTAGAAAAAAATTAATTATACTGAATAACTCTAAATAATGTTTTAATAAAATTTTTACTCAAACAAGATTCTACATTTGCAAGAAGCCATTACAAGAATGATATGGTGTTTAATGGTTCAGAATCGTGAGGAAAATTCTCATATATCATTTGAAGGTTCTGATCATGTACAGCTTGAATCCAGACCTCCCACGCCTGGTTTCAGGAATCCAAGCTTCCAGTAAAGAGAAATTCTGATTGGCCAAAGATATGCAAGTTTGTGGTATGCAGGTCTGTTACTAAGGGAAGTAAATTGCAAGCATTTTCTATCACTGCTGCCCTCCTACTATAACATTTTAGATAAAATTGCCCCCAGACATGAGCAATAAGTGGTTTAAGTTGAACTTGTTGACATAAAAGGACATGAAACAGACTAATTTTGCTATTCATACAAGACATCATTTTACACGAAGTGCAGCAACATTTGCTACTTGGGTTTCAACAGAAGTGCTGTGACTTAATTCATCAGTAAGGTAATATGAATAAAATGTATATCATGACTACAGCTGAAGAAGCAGCTCATGATGAAGACTTAATTTGGTACCATTGGCCTGTTCTGAAATTGTCATTCATGATTTTTTATCTCTGTTCCTTCATTTATTTTGGACAGCTGCTCTTGTAATCACTTTCATAAACTTATCTTAACTATGGATTATTTATTTTACATCTATTGCTCTTTTAACAGTGGTAACCTAAGCTATACTGATTTTCTCTCTTCTGCATGTTCCAAAATTTAAGCATTTATACTGATAATCCCCATTCCATTGTGAATACTCATGTATATATGTACTGATGGCCTTATTTGCATGCAGATATATTCAAATTACTTTTGAATCCATCAGTAGCACAGAGAGTAACAACTCAAACATCTAAATGTTCTTCATTAAAATGGGATGCAACAAGTGAGAAAACATGTGCTTGACAAAACAACATCCATATATCCTCATTAAATTTTTTGGTACTTACTAAAACTCCAGGTATAATCCTCCATTGTCCTACATGGGTTTAGGATGGCAGAATGCAATGTATGACACAAAATAAATTTTTATTATGAATTATAATAATTATGTGATTGGACTAAAGAACATAAATCAGAGTATCAACTAAGTCATATTCAATGATGTAAGTGATAGAACAACCACTTATGAGATAGCATTTACTAGGTCTGGAACAATAACCACAGCAATCTTTTAAATCAATATGTTAAAGATATAGTTGAAAGTCAACTTAGTTATTAAATAGAGCTTGATGATACTTACCCTACCCGATGACTGTGGAGCAGTCCCCCCCCCTCCCTTTCTCTCAGCCTCTGAGGAGTTCAAAGGGTGTCCCTCCTCGAGGGGGAAATGTCAAACACACCCTGTGGAGAAAGTACATAAGAATCCTCCAAGATCAAAAATAAGAGAGGGCTTTTACAGAATAAAGTAACTGATTGTCAGTCAATTATTGCTAAGCCAAACCTCTCCTTTCTCAGGGATCCTTCTAGATTAGCAAAATACTCTTTTCATAAAGACACTCTCTTTATTAGTTTCCTGTTTTTCTCACTGTCTGGGCACAGCTGCTCCAGTGTGTCTTCCAACACTAAGGGAACAGGACAACCTTCTATCTTACCTGGTAGTTGTGTTTCACCAGAGAGCACCAAGTAGAGTGAATATCAAGTATTTCCTTGAGAGGCCGACTGAGACAGAGCATCCTGCTACATGCATAAAATACTGATATTTCTTCTTTTTCCCTATATACTGGCAGGTTTATTTCTTCACAAAATCCAGTGTTTTCTGGACAAAGGGTCTTTTTCAGATAGTCATGGGAAAAAATTAACCCTTTTGACTGTCCTGTCAGTGCAGCTATAGCTAGTCCTGATTTGCTCTGCTTTGCCTGGGTAGATGTACCATAATATACACATGCAATTAATCCAGTTTTAACAACATATGAATAGACTAGAACACTTGGGAATTTACCACAATGATCCACAGCAGTGATCTGGTACCCTAATTCCCATTTTTGTGTTCTATTCCATCATTTGAAAATAGAAGAGAGCTAATTTACAAGCATATAGGCTGGTTTAAGAGGAAATTACATGTTGGCAGCCACATGTAAATGAAAACTAGCTGGACAGACTGAACTTGCAAACATATGTTAGAAGTGACTCTAGGCTAGACACAGGCACTCTTCCCACTTCACTTGCTTCTAAGCCTTATTGATGTCCTATGTGCCAAGTTAAATATCATTCCCTTATTGTGGAACACATACCTACATGCAGAGTAGCCACCAGATCCATACCACAAAGGACACACAAGAAGCCTACTGATTAGAAAAGCATCTTTAAGAGGTGAAGAGAGAAATAAAGAAGAACCTGAACTATTGCCACGCACCAGCACAGAAGCACTGAACATTCCTTACTTTATGAGGAAGGCCAGCCTATTCTTCTGTCTTATTTTCCTTCCTAGTTCCTTTTAAACTAGATGATATTTAGACAAGTCCAAAATTCCACATGCAACTGTCTAAGATGTGACTGTGCAATCATTTGTTTCCATTTCTAAGTAGGCTCGTATGCAACAGAACTGCTCTGGTCAAAATCATCTGCTGTTCTCACATTCCAGCCTTAATCACAGAATCGCAGAATTCAGATACTCCTGGGAGTATCAAACAATGCTCCTTCACACCTCTAAGTTTGCAATCAAACCCAAATAAAGCTAAGAATGCTAGATGCCTTTCTGTATCTGGCTTTGGAGATGCCTCTTCTCATTCTGGTATGATATGATATGATTGTGATTCTACTTGCTATTTTTCATTTCAAACCATAGGAACACAGACCATGAGTGGAGGACTTACATGCCTGGCATTTACTAATTCTGCCTATAAAACCTCTGAATTAACATAAACCACAGTGTGTTACTTTCCAAGCCACATCATTCTGTGCTGAGGGAGTTTACTCCGGGAAGTAAGATGAACCTAAAACACACACCTATGAAGACCAGTCAGTTCCACTGCACAGGAACAGCATTTAAACATCTCAGTAAACACCACATAATTACAATCACAAAATACACAGCATAAAAAGCAGATCTAAATGATCTCCGTAGAGGAAGATACAGCACTTACAGAGAGGCCAAATAGCATAAAGAGCTAGGTGGGCTCATGGCAAAAATTTAAGAGAAGATCAAATACTGCAAGTGCAAAAAACTTTTACTGCTGGAGGACTGTGTCTGAAGAGATCAAGAGGTGACAAGGTGCAGGAGGAATGTCACCCAAATAGTCTGCTACGAGACACTAATTCCATTCTCTGACTCTTCCAACAGCTTTGAGAGATTTCCTTCTTCATCTCAGCCAGTAAAATTAGTATCACTAATATACTGGTGGGAGGATCAACTCTTTTAACAATATTTTGAAAACCCATGGTTTAAGATTTGGTCTTGATTCTGGAAAATACAGCTTGACAAAGGGTATGAAAGACCTCACTTAAAATTTGTGGGTATTCTTCATTATGTGAACTCTAATACCCTCACAGTCTTAGAGAAAATTTGTTTGCTATCCCACCAGATCATGTGAACTTTGAAGTGTTTCATTTGAAAAAGTTATCTCTGCAGTAGAAAACCTTTCTCTGAAGTTACACAGATGCTGAAGCCTCCTTACTGTCCTCCTTCCCAGTTCATACTGTCCAACATAAACCAGCAATGAAATATGCTGTGCTTTAGCCAGCAGTTTCAATGACTATATGTGATTTAGTTCATATTTTCAAGCCTCTTTATTAAATACCTCCCAGTTCCATCTTGCCTAATATTTGATCCAGCAAGTTTAATGACCATTCCTTCATTAAACATTACAAGCTTTTTAAGACCTTGGCAGTGCTGCATTTCATTCAATAACCTAGTACTGCTACAAAGTCAACACTGAGTGCCAAGTTAATCCCTCGTGTCCACTAATTATGTCCAGTACTACAGCATCTTGGGTGAGCCTTGAATCACCAGGGAAGTGCAGGATTTCCAGGCCAATGGATTCAGCACTCCAGCTATATCTCATGTCTTGACACTAGATGTCAGCGAAGGGTAATTGTCTCAATTTAGAGGCCAGCCCAGGTAGCTCCTAGCAACCTCTGTTAATGTTTTATAGCAAAGGTGAAGTATAGCTTAATACAAGCATCTGACATATATTACAATAAAAAAGGATATAGTTGTCTAGTGTTTTTAAAGTCAGTCGTAAAAGATGAATAATGACGCAGTTTAAAGCTAAAAGACAGCTGCCAAGCTGAATGGCCGTGATGGATGTCTAAACATCCAATGTAGAGAAAACCTGCTCCCCAGAGACCACCATCCAAAAAATTAATTACTACGATTCAGCATCTTTAAATGTGCCACTTAATATACTGCCACCATAATTAAATTTCCAGCCCTGTGACCTTGAGACCATTTCCTGAGATAATAAATGAGATCAAGGTTTAATCGATGCAGATGCAAGTAGAAACTGTCCAAGGAAGCACAAAACCATCACAATGTAGTCAAGGTCAGGAAAGAAAAACCAAGTGAAGCTGAGAATCAACATTAATTGGTTTCTTATGATAAAATATGTTTATTTTAATTTGCTTTATTTGCAAACAACTGTTCCATTGTATACTCTCTGACGGCAGCTTTTAAACTCCAGCCGCAGACGAAGTCAGTAGAGGGCATATTTGCCTCCTTGTGGATAGCACTTTTTGTAGCAAATGAAGCTATAAATTCAGTGGTACACTTAGACCTGATAACCATGCTCATCACACATCAAGAGATATAAAGACAAGAAACAAATGACTGCTTCAGGTACACTCCTTCCTCTCTAATGGAAGAAGCCAAACAAAAAGGAGAGATATGGGGTAGAGGTACAGAGTTATTTTATATCCCTTTGTGGAGGCTATTTTATGTCCTGTGGAAGTCTGAGTGACACAAAGGGTATGGTCTGACTTCTGCTGCTGGACTTTACTATGTGCAAAATCAGACACCATCTTGTGTGATAAATATATAAATATCTAAATATGTAATGCTGCCACCAATAAAACACCATCATCAGTATAAAACATCACCTAGCAGAGGACTTATTTTAACAGAAGTAATTATTGGGGCTGTCATGCAGACCTCAATGAGTTGAAGTGAAAGAGTGTGCAGCAAAGTGAAGTCTCCTTAATCGTATGATGTTAGAAAAACTAAGTGAGAGTAGGGGCAGTGTTTATTCAAAAAAACAAACCCAAGATTTTCTAACTTTTTGCTACCAACCTTGTGTAGAGCTAGGCATCCTTTCATTCCAAGAAGCCCAAAGGGGAAAAAAAATCCATGTGTTCTGACACCTTAAACCTCAGAACATTAAAAAGCATACAAGCCATCAGTAAGAGGGCAGGGAGATCAAACTGTGCAGTTTTGGACACCACAGTATAGGAAGGACATGTAGGTGCTGGAGAGAGTGCAAAGAAGGGCAACTGGGCTGACAAGAGGTCTGGAAAAGAGGCCTTATGAGGACAGGCTGAGGGAGCTGGGGCTGTTCAGCCTGGAGTAGGTTGAGTGGGTGGAGGCTCTCTACAACTGCCTGAAAGGAGGCTGTAGTGAGGCAGGTGTTGGCCTCTTCTGCCTAGTCACTAGCAGTAGGGAATGGATTCAAGTTGCACCAGGGGAGGTTCAGATTAGGTATCAAGAAAAATTCATTCACCAAAAGAGTGGTGAAGCAATGGAACTGGTTGCACAGTGAGGAGGTGGAGTCACTGCCCTTGGAGCTTCTCAAAAAACAGGCAGACGTGGCTCTTCAGCAGATGATTTACTGGTTACAGTGACTGTAGAGATGACAGTTGGACATGATGATATTGAAGGTCCTTTCCAATCATGATGATTCTGTGAAATGGGAAAATGTGGACAACAGATCTTTAAATAATAGTACTCGGATATAATATTTTGTAAAATAGGTATTAAATAACAATATCAATCCTATCAAGATCAAATAGATTAAATTGTGAACCACTATAAATTCCAAGTTTAAAATGCAACTGACACTGATACAACAGAAATAACAGCTAAACGTATCTCCAGGAAATCAACGGGGCTGGGATGATATCCAGAACCCCAGTATCAAAAACAAAGACTGTAGAGAGCTCTGATATCACTCCATACCAGTAGGACCAATGTACAAAAATTTGTACCAAAACAGAATAGTCCACTTATCATCAAGGACTTGGGACTTCCAGGCATAAAAGAACTCAGAAAGACATGGGGGGATGGACACGACAAAAATAACATCTAAGCTGCTGTGATGTAACATTAACTTCGCTTAAAGTTCACAGAAATAACTATCACAGCACTTTTTCTGAGCATATGAGTGAAAGGAGTGTGGCACTTACATATTTAACATTCATGCTAATTCTGTGAGTGGGGAAGTGCATGTGTCAAACCTGAAGACACATTGAGGATGATTAAGACAATTATTTCCTGGTCAAAAACAACCATCTACTCTTGAGAAAGGGAAAACATTAGTAAAACAGCTATCACATGGATGAAACAATTGAAGAAAATCACCTTGTGGACTGAATCCAGCTGTAGGTCTGGAAGATAGGTAGTAGTAACTTGGAAGAACAATCAGAACTCTCAGAACAAAATCTGGGAGATGGAAATAAACAGTAGAATTTGACTTGATTTAGCCTGAGACAGTAATACACTAGAAATGTATACTTACAGTTGCTTTGCCTTATAGTGGAACATGGTTGAAGCTGGATTTAAAAGAAAATTACTGAAGTTAAAACTTTCAAAATTTCCATAGGCTGTATCAGTGTGTTTCTAGTTCCACTCCCCCACTCCCCATGTGAAACTTTTCTTTCTGTCATTCTGTATGTACCAGTAAGACCTTTAGAGAAGCAAGGGGAACCAAAGTCTTTACTCTTATCAGACAGGCTAGTGCTGTAAATAAAGCACTGTTCTAACACTATTCTCAAGAAGTCTCATTGCATGACAAATGCCACAGACTGCCAATGAGTAGTTCCCACCTTTTCTTATTGAAAGATCTATTCAGATGCATCAAGACAACCTGAAGGCTACTTCTGATAAGAATAATGGGCAGTTTCAAAGGAGAACAGGCAACATTTCAATTACAAATTTTTATTTTACATTTTTAGCCTAATTTGATCTCTTTGTGATAAACAAGATGTTTTACATATGCCTAGTAGGAATAATTGATATTTCATGCTTCTGTGTGTTATACTTGTTAAAATATTTGCATTTAAAAGCCAAGTTGGACTTTACCTCTAGGCTACTTATGTGTCTTTCCTAAGGAGTCTCAACTAGAAGAAGCATTTTGAATTATAATTGTCTTCCAAATCTCAAATTAAGAGAGACAGAACACTGTTAACCCTTCACTTAGATCACTTATCCATGTGAAAACAAACTGTGATTTGGGAAAGTTGAGTAGAGACCTAGCTGGAGTCACTTGACTCTTCCTATATTCAGTCAATAAGATTAACCAGGTGAGTAAAGAGTACTTATGCTGTCAGTGGTTGAAGATCAGGCCTCAGGTAATTTAGAACACTGTACTTTAGGAGGAGACAAATTTTACAGAGTAAAGCATTATAGCTTGATTCAGAAAAGTAAATTACTTGAAAATCTGCAGAAAAACAAGTGTTCAAAACACTTGTTGAACATCTCACAGAAGCATTTCTTACTTCAAAAAAGATGTGTTGTATAGGATGCTTCTTATGATGGACTTGTGGAACTTTACCTCTTAGGCACTGCAGATATAAAAAATATGGAGATACAAATCAATTGGGTTTTAACTGAGGGAGCTATAAGAAAAAACGACATGTTTGTAGGCTAGGATTTTCAAAAGTGACTCGTTACTTTTCCATGTCTCTCTTCGGTGCATTTGGAAACATCAAGAATACTTCTTCCCAAGAGGCTAAGCAGATGAAAAAAACCCAGAATCTTCCTACTCACAGACTTCTAAAATACTTGAGCTCAGCATCACAAAACCACAGTGTAAAATTATTAGTTCCTTTTCAACACATAATCAATTGGGTGTGTTTTTTTCATTTGAGATTCATGATGACAGTGAACGAACATGCAAAACAGAGGTTGTGAACTACTGAGAAAGCTGCACAGTGCTGAGCATGACTTGCCAACCCCAGCTCAGTGGCTGTGTCTCCATTCCTCACACTGCATTCCAGCACAGCAGCATCTGCTAAACCTGGCAGAACTTGGCAGCTGCAGCAGCGTGGCTCTCCCTGTTCCTTCCTGAGCCTAAACATTCTCACAACAGACTTTGTGCCAAATCCCACCTCTTTTCATGTCTGCTGTTTACTGTATGTTGCTCTACTAAAAATAACAGAGGGGAGTGGGAAAACTGGCCAGGCTCCTGCCTTCTTCCTCAGGGAACTGCCTTCAAAGAGCAGAAGTAAGCAACTGCCACATCTGTTGCAGTTCTGCAGCGGATCCCCTGGAATGGGGACTGACCATACTCAGCTTCACTATCAGCTGCATAAGAAGTTTTACGTGCATTTAGTCAGAGCCTACAATCAGCCTCTGACTGTAGGAAAAGTGCATCTAAAACCCAAGAAAGGCAGAAACTTCAGTGTCATTCTGCCTTGTCATTTATTATGCAAATGCAGAGGGATTTGCCTTACCAGTTCATATTTTCATTTTAACTAGAACGTTGCAGTTATTACTGTTAGATGCCAAATGAAACCTATATTAAAAACAACATCAAGGAAGACCGGGGTCCAATACAGTTAGTAAATATATTGCCTAGAGGAATAAATGTAACACCTTGACAGTAGCAAGATATCAGCTACTTCCTTCTGTAGCCACAGAAGGACATCATTTTGCAAGATCGTTTTGGGGTACACTGGGAAAAAAATAGAGCAGATCAAATAGTACGTCATGTTATTCTTTGGCCAAGCAAAAGGACATTAAATAGTATATCATGTACTGTACCCAGCAGAGGGACTTGCCCACAGCATCACAATCAAAAAAAAAAAAAAAAAAAAGAAGCTTTAATTAGTAGCAAATATGGACACCAACACATTTTGCTGGAATTAGAGACTTTTTAAAATAGATTCTTGTTCCATGTTCTACAGTGAAGATGAGAGAGGTGAAACAGTGAAACAGTGGGGAGGCTTATTAAATCAATACACATATGTTAGATAATGTGCTCTAAGTCAAGAATGTTATGCTGAAAACCTCTCAGCAAAATGTTGCTTGTTTGGCACCGTTTTCCTACAGTTATTCCCTCGTTGATGAATTCCCTCCAGAGCTGACCATCTATTTTGTACTGTTCAGTTCCTAACAAGAGTATCCAAATACATCTGCCAAATGAAAAAGATTCTCCAAAAACCTCAGACGGTATTCTCAGGTATGCCAGGCAGTGACAGACAGCAAAATGCTGGGAAGTTTACATTTCTTCATCCCAAAACAGAAGGTTAAGGCCTTAAGAACACTAAGTAAGCTAGAGACAAAAAAAATCCCCTACACTAGTTGCAGTGTACTAGTAAATACTTGTAACCACATCAATACATCTGCAAAATTATACACAGATAAGTATCCACACATGAACATAAAATGTAATTATGTATTAAGTATATATTATATTTTATGTCAGATGTAAAAAAGACTGCAAAAAGACTGTTGGGACATGTAGCCCTTTCTTGTGTGAAATAGTCTGATCTCACAGCTCAGTCAGCAAACACAATGCTAGTTTGCATTCTACCCCTCCAATACAAAGTCACTCTAGGTAAGTTACTTCCCAGTATGTATGCACTTAGCTTTTGTCTGTCTTGCTTATTTCTGCTATAAATAGTATGAGGCAAAAGTTGCCCCTTGTAGTATCTATGAAATGTTCAGCAATTTCAGTCAGAGCCCCTGGGCACTACTGTAATAAACATGACTAAGATAATATTTACCCAGTTAGATATGGGTAAATATTATACCTTTATCACCATGAACACATAGTTGGATTCTTAACTGTGTGTTTATATTCGCTCAGAATGTAACAGTAAAGAAGCTTAAAAATTAACATATTTAATAGATGTAACCCTAATGAGTGGGAGCCTATGCAAATAAAGTAAGATGTTCTGGAAAATGGTAGGGAATGCAAAAAGATCAGCTTGTATTTGTGAAACTTCATTCACCCATGTCATTTCCATAATATGCATAGGTTTGGCTACTTCTGTAATATTTTAATTCATTCTTCTTGGACATGCAAATGTTTTTTCTGCAGTGGAAAACAAATGAAAAATGTACACATAAAGACATCATCTACTGATTCATGGTAAATCCTGATGCAGTGGTTTCTGCAATAGCACTGAGCATGTGCAGCAAAAATAAAGGATGGCTGGTGTTTGCACACTAAACAGTGTGACTAATAACATGGTATCAATATTAATCTATCCCTTATAAAGTCTTAAGACCTTTTCATTTAATGAATAAGATGCTGCACAACAATATAATCTGTACTTTTCCAAATTAGCCACAAACCATCTGGTTTCTCTCCAATTACTTTATTTTTTTTTCCTGTATCTCTAAATGTTACTGACCTAAAAAAGATTTCATCAAAGGCTGTTGGAATCCTAACCCCTCCAGCAACTGTTAAATTGGTCCAGTCTGTGTCCTGTGCTGACAAATCATTATACTCCAGAGCCTTACAATCCATGGTAGTATCTCAATTAGAGATAAAGGTGAAGCAACAGTGTTCCAAATTCATCTATCCATCTAAATATTACTTTATTCTTAAATGACATAGAAAATCTATATAGCAATCTCTAGTCAGTCATGGCTAAATTTACTGTTTCTGCAGTAAGCAAAAGGAGTGGTTTCAAAACAACAGCTTAAACCTATGTGAAGTGTCCTGCTGAAGTTAAACAGCATGCTCTTCTGTCTTATGTTTGTTTCCAATTTGTATCAAGCAAACTGGATTTGTGCATAGCTTTTAATTTGGAGTTTGCCTTGACAAGTACCCTGCTTAATCAGCGAAGACAGGATCACACAAGTAACATATCCTGAGATTCAGGGCATCCAGAAGATAAAATTGAACTGACTGAAAAATACACTTGCTGAATTTTATTAATTCCTTCAGGTTTTTTAATTGATCATCCTAGCAATGAGACAAAAGCTCAGCCTTTCCATCTCCAGTGTTAAAGCTATTTCTAAACATGTTGTAAGAACCACAGAATTTACTATGTTTGGCATTAAAATACCAGTATTTCACCAGCAGTTCAAGAGATTCTAAGTAAGCTCAGAAGTTAAATGAGATATTCTTTTTCTTCTAATAGGCAAATATTACACATATGACTGAGCCACGTCGTCTTCAGCTCAACAAGAACGACCCAAGGAATAGTAACTGTTCTCCTTTTGGTGAATCTTCTAAACTCTAAGTTTCAGTAGGCTGGAAGTAGGCCCTCGTGTCAGCAGTAGCTACTCTGAAGGAAAAGAGCCCTGCTTATTCCATTTCTGTAATGCTGTTTTTTAAAATGTATAAATCCAGTCTATTAGACGCAGAAGCCACTAAGTGGCAGGAATTACTCAAGCCTCAATTAAGAAAAATAAGCAACTCTATTTCTCTTAGAACAGTACTTGAGTTGAATCTTTAATTAAAAAAACAAAATAAAAATTAGAATTAAAAAGTGCTATTTCTTGCAGTGGGACCTGTACCATTTGACCAAGTAATCTCTGTGGAGGTATAATGATCCTTTCCAACCTACTACAGATTTTCTGGTATGTTGTGTCACTGCTACATTAATTCTTTTTTGCCTTGTGGAACAATCTAGAGGCTGTTAAATGCAGCCATATTTCACTACTAAACCATTTGGCTCATACTGCAGCCTTCAGGAAATTATTTGGCAATCTTCCTGTACTTATTTTTATTAGAACATGAGAATTCGAGTACAAGAACTTCTCCTTTAGGCAAGAGATTCTAATTTGTCTATGTATTTGGGATACTGTAAGCAAATCAATGAAAGCTATCTTGCAATGACAGCTTTTCCATGTTGTTCCATCCCCCACCACTTGACTACTCAAAAATAATTATGATTCTCAACACAAAGTGTCTCTCCTGAATGGCTTCCATAGGCAGCGAGGACCCATAACTCCTGGGGTTACTTTGAACCTCTTGAGATGCTCAATATATTTTGCCAGACCTAGACTCAGTTTTAGTCTCTCATGAGATAATGCTGAAGATGTCTCGAACATTTTACATCTTCCTGAGATCAAATGCTTATAATAAACTCTTTACATCACATATTTCTTCTTATCTCACAGATACCTCAATGAAAGAGTGCAGACTGCAAATTAAATTCGAAATAGTTTGTCATCTCACAGTGCAAATGCACTGCTTAAGTTTTATCCAGTATCTTCTATTTGGCAGTCAATATTTTGCTCCAAGGAGCTTGGTGGATGCCACACACACACTAAATTCACTAGCAGATAATGTGCTGATCTTATTGCTAACTTATCTAATTACTGACAAGCTGCTGATCTAGGAAGATTAATTAACTGTAGGTTTAATTATTTCCACTAGTTTTATCCTTTTGAAATACAACAGTGGTTGATGGAAAACATTCTCTCTGTTTGTATCAGATTCCAGTATCAGAGTGTAGCTGTCTATATAATCCATCCAGTGGGACATCTGATGCATTTCAAGTCATGGTTATTTTTATCTACCATACATGAACCACTCTATTGGCTTGTCACACCTAAAAAGGAGCCAACAAAATGTATTTGCCATGGGTAGACAGTAATTTCCTTTCAAGGAAGGAAAATGTTTAACTTCAGCTAAGGAGTACTGTGGCTGCAAGACACACATTAATTAATTAATTAACAGTAATTAATCTTGCTGTTTCAAAGTAAAGTGCACGTGTGACTCTCACAGTAATGCTGACAATTCATCCAGTTCAGGACAGTGCAGCTTTAATGGCTTACCTCCACCTTTCCAGTAATCTTCAGATGAGATTGCTGTCCATGATCTTTGGTTGTTCTCTGAAAAGGACCACTACTGTTCTAATACCAGAATTTTCAATTTATTCTGAGTAAGCTTTTGAGTCAATGCTGTTTCCCATGTATTAGTGGGTCAAATTTCATACTGAATTTTAAGTTACCTTCCTAATAGATTTGCACAATGAAATGCTGCATTGTATTCTGGTGCCATGTAACAGGAAGCCTCCAAAGACAGCTGTTCTTTAGATATGATTTTTGATTGTAAAATCATTATGCTCTTTCCCCCCAACCTGGAGTTCAGAATTAGTTACTCTACTGGTAACACAATGTTTTGCTGCTATCAGTGTGGGAACAGTGAATATTTACATTGTAGGTGTGAAGTTATATTAGAAACACACTTCTCTGGAAGTCTCATCAGCTTCAAAGGCCTTTGGGACAAGTCCTGATTCTGACTAAAAAAATTCATTTTAATTACATCACTAACTGTAAGGGAACAGCGTGATATCTACTGTGAAATGAATATTCCTACCATATCAATCTTTTTTTAAATTTAGTATCTTAATATGACCCATGACATAAGTCACCTTTTGTACTGCTTTCTGTTTGATTATAATTTTATCTATTAATCATGTTAATCCAATAGAATCTCCCTTAATCAAATGCAAGTCAATTACCCAGTTCGTCAAATTATATTTTTAATGAAAGACATTTTTTAAGATTGAATACCAATTAGGGACATGTTTAGGGAAATGTGGCTTGCTTTAGATCACAGGGAACACTTGGTTCTCCACTGAGAAGGTAGTGTTCATTTCCACTTCCAGGTCAAGCAGTTTGAAGAACACTTCTCAAGAGACAGCAGGCAGTGGTTCCCTAAGCACATGGGCACTCTCTCTCTTTTTCTCTCTCTCTCTTTGCTGTTTGATCACAGAGAGGAACTAAGTTAGGTAGACTTGAAAGGACTTGCCACAAGAGACTTAAAATGAAGGTTACACTGGGCAATGGTTGAAAACCTGGGATGTGACAATCAAATGTACCAGCCTAAAAAATGTCTGGGTGTTCAGCCTCTGACCTACAAGGGCTTACTCAACTTTCATTAAATCATAAACTAAAATTCAAGCTCTGGAACATTATGCAAAAATTACTCACGCTTCCTTTTGTTTTACCATATGATTACACCTGAAAATGAAGTGACTGATTTGATAGAGGAAGAATGATAGACTCCAGCCTTCTAAATTAAGTGTGTGAAAATTATCTTCACCTCTTTGCATTTTATTCTTGTCTCTTCAGTTCTCATTTTCTTGGGTGCCCTGCAACCTCTCACATTCCAGAGTGGCTTCCCTGAAAGCTCCAGGGCAATCTGACAGCAATGGCTTACTCTGTAGGCAAGCCAAGTCCACAGAGTAGTCCAGAATCTGGTCATTCACACAATATCCTTCTCTCTGGTATTTACAGAGTACAAAATAAAAAAAGCCACCTCTATTTTAAGTTGCATTTACATTACACTAAGGTCCAAGCAGTACTATTATGCACAAGTTCTGCAGGGAAGAAGGGATGATTGGTGTTAAAAGGCAGACACACAGAAATGCAACCGGTGCTCACATGTGTTTCACTGGCAGTAACATCACAGATTTAGAGGTTAATTAAAACAAAGACCAAGACAGACAATGCTCTGTCGATATGTACACCTAGCATAAAGTAACCTGAATTTGTTCCTTCAGGAAGAAGGATGGTGCACTGCACTTAGCACCTGCATAGTTCCTTCAGAGTTGCAAATGCGTCTACACAAGGTGTGCATTTATCAGCGTATAAACGAGTTTATAATTAAGGAACTGGAAAGAATAAAAGTAAACAGACTTCCCTGATGATACAAACCAAACCAGTGTCAGGGATCTTGTCAAAGTGGTGAGAGTCCAGTCACCTCAGTATTCTGCATGGAGTGGAGAGCTTGTGGCAATCACAGTCTTGAAGGAAGTTTTTGTTCACGTTGACTGGATTAATAGTTTTGAGAAGCAGAAACATCTTGATTTTTAACCAGGCAGTTCTTTTTCTCACACTCTAAGCCTTCACAAAAGCTGTCACTATCCTCTCTTGGAGACCTTTACCTCTCTCCTTAGCGGACTGTTGACCCTGCAATTCTGAAACATGACTGTAGCTCATCTAAGTTCACCTGGACAACTTCATAGAATCACACAAGACTAGGTTGGAAGGGACATCAAAGATCACCTGGTCCAACCTTTTTTGGCAAAAGCACAGTCTAGACAAAAAGGCCCAGTACCCTGTCCAGCCAAATCTTACCGAGTGTCCAGTGTTGGGAAATCCACTACATGCCTGGGGAGATTATTCCAGTGGCTGATCCAATAACTAAATAATATGGTTGATTGTAGGAGAACCAAGGCTTGCAGAAGGGGAAGACCATCTTGACAGTTGTTCCTCTCTTCTGTAAGCCTCATTTTTCCTCCTTACTGGGACATGTCAAGCTGATCCTTGGCCTTGTCTTAAAATATTCTGGTTTTGAATGCAAACATTTGACATATAAAGCAATTATTCTGTGGTCTAAATGAAGGATGTCAATTAACTAAGGTCTTTCAACAGTTTTTGAAGGACAATTTATAAGTCCTAAGACAGTACTGCTTTCTTTCTAGGATGAATTTTAAATCTCCCAGTTTCAATATTTATGCTAGACCAGAAGGAGTCTTATTGGAGACTGCATCTGCTTATATCCCTTCTAATTATATACAGAGCACTTGGAAGGCAACAGCTTTTCAAACTTTCAATTTACACAGCAAAGCAAACACTGAGAATGCAAAAGACTTGGTCTAGTATTGTAGAATGCTGAATTACGTACAGAATAACAGATTTTGTCTGCAGATACACAGCAAGAACAAAGACAAGTATTTCAAAATGCTAACCTTGATAACTTTGATTTCATCTGTTGCATTTTTATTGACAAATACCTTACTAAAGACATCATCTTAATATATAATATTCATCTCCAATTTTAATTAAATTCACACTCATTAGGTATGACTTTCCTTCACTGAATTTTCCATGCAGTCCTTTTTTTTATTCACTGTGTCAATTTAATTCCATTATAAAAATTAAAACAACGTGAGTTTTAAAGTACTATATTCTTTCACATTAAAAAAAAATCTATTAGTTTTAATTTGCTGTTAATTTAATCAAAATAAAAATCAAGCAACAGAGACAGTTGGGGCTTATGAGAAAAATTATGCCAGTCAGCCAAAGCTCAGGTTTACTCACTAAACTGATTGATGACATGTGACATAGTAAATAATCAATTTTCTAGCTCCTAACGGCTACATAATGTCCTTATTTCTTATAGTACCTGGTTTGCCAATACAATATCCACAAAGCATCACCAGGCTGAAGCCAAGCTGACCTTGTTCCACCATTTTTCTTCCTGGACATGTAACAGTGTAATGCACAGCTCTGGGTAACAGCATGCCCAGATGTGCAGCTCTCAAAAAGGCACAGCTCTCACAGTACCTTAATAGACCAAACCTGCATTGACTGGATAAATAATTTACAAGCCACTTATAAATGAGACTGTTTGGTCTCACTGTTTAGGAAAGCCAGGTATTTTCCTCCTATCTGTAGATACTTATTTGGGTTTGGACTAGACTGCAGAAGATGTTTCTTACCTAAGCACTTTTTTGTGGGTGGAACCACAAAACTTTGCAAAATTTCTAAACAAAAATATTTGCTTTCACAAAATTCCATAAACTCCAAATTCCAATTAAAAAAAACCCGAAACACCTTTATGGCCCACGACTGGATGCCAAGTAGTGGTTAAAACAATGCAAGCTAAAAGAAAACTATCTTAAACAACAGCAATTATCTTCAGGATTTTGTAGAATCTAAATATCCTGAATATCTTTTGATGAGGTTACATGAATTTATCCTCTGAAAAGATGAAGATAAAAAGAAATTACATAAAAAATAGAGTATATACATTAACTCACTGTATCCTATGTTTTGGAGAAAACTGTTGTGTACTGCAAAGTACCACAGAGCTTCCCTTCAAAGGAAGCTGAATTTGTAAATATTCTTCAGCTCAGTATGTCACAGTAATTTTGTTCATTTTTGAAGCATCCATTACATTGCAGTGCTTTAGTCCTTTATCAGGACTACTGATTGTTCAACCAGAATAACATGGTTTTGGAAGCAGTGAGCACTGACTTCTCTGAACACCATCAGGCACTTACATTTTTACAACATAAAAGATATAGAACAGATTCTTACAGAAATTAAGTCAATTACAGTATATGATTGACACAAAAATATTATCAAGGCCTATCTGTCCAATGCAATTATAAAGCTATAACTTTTATTTTACATAGCTGTGGTAGGGCTGGTAGGATTAGGCACAGATTTTTGTAGTATTATCACACACCAAACTATTGCTGAATTCCAACCTCATCAGTTTTTAATTTCTCACCAATATTTCACCCCCTCCCACACCCAATCCCACCCCTCAAGTTCTTAAAAAAAAACACTTGTATTCTTCTTTGTTAAAGCCTTTTTCTCAGTCAGTTACAAGTGAAGAGTTCTGGCATCTGCCTGTGCTCTTGCAATTTATTAGCAGGCTTGGGATAAAGCACTTTGGGTTAAAGACACTTGAGTACTCACTGCTACAAAAATTCCAGCCATGCTTTTTAATTCCTCTGCTCACCTGATTTTTTCATAGGCTACAGTTCTAACTTTGTTCCAGTCTGTTCAGTTCTGGAATTTTCCCCACCTTCCTCCCTTTCACCACCCCTTTGTTTTGGGAATGAGCAGCCAGTTGATACTACAGGTGACTGGTACACATGAAAAACAGGTCTACTTAAATCTTACCTATTTGATTATCAAATTCCAAACACAATGGAAAATGTCCAAGTAAAATAATACTATATTTTTATAATGTATCTTTTATACTGAATTCAATTTAGGACTGTTAGCAACATTGTCCTTTATTTCTGCAAAGGGCTATTTTTATCCAGCAAATGCATGTGGCAGAGGCAGCTGAGAGGGAGGGACAAGGAAGAAAATGCAGGGCTAATAATGATATTGAGAGATTTAGACTTTAAGGAGTCAAGTCAATTTTCATCCTGATTGATCATAATCAAATACAATAATTGCCAGCTAAAATATCACTAAAAGAGGGCACAATGCTGTAAGCTCACCTTCAGCCTTCCTCCTTACTGATGCTAACAGAGCTGCTTTCATAAACTCAGGCTTTGCATGAAACAGTCCTAAATTACAAGCAAACAAATATGGAAATGGGGAGTTAGGTTGTTAAAACAATCCTGCCAAACATTACAGCCTGACACTTTTCTGGTAATGCCCAACACTGAGGGCACCGTGCATTCCAAGCAGTAACAGGTACTGAGGTTTAGTTTTAGAAAGCCCTTATTAAATGCTGTACTTCTTGAGACTTCCTGCGAGCCCGATTTCCTGTCACAAAGCAGCCACCTTTAATGCCACAAAAATTTATTGGCTGCATCTTTCTGGCAGTTTTTATACTGGCATTTGAAAATAATCAGACAAGTATTCATGGAAGGAAGGAGAAAGTTGAGCTGTTTCTTTCAGATCTTTTCTTCCTTTTGTTTTGCCAGGAATAATGAACTTATAGCTAGAAGTACAGAAAATTTTTGATCTTCACTTTGATCAGATATCCTGATGTACATTTTAGTTGTGTTTTGGTGCAACCAAAACCAAAATTACAGTTATTGATTGCTGGCATGAATTTTATTCAACTTTTAGACATCGATCTGCTACACCAGACCCATGCAAAATGGTTCAAGTTAGTAAAGGTCCATCAGGAGAAAGAAAACCTCTCTGGTGCCTTATCCAGACTTAACGAGTAGAAATGTTTCAGATCAGCAATGAAAATTATCAGTTCAGCACACATGGTACCTGAATGATGAAAATATGTATTTATATTATGACACAGTTACATCTGTGCAATAAATACTGTCATAACTAGTGTCTGATATTTAGTGATTATCAGAACTATCCTTATTTTCAGAATCACGATTACAAAATAAATTCCAATCAGTAATTATTTTTATTTGCCTAATTTATGCTCAACTTACTGTAGTTATCCATCAGAACACTTTTTAATATTTTTTTCTGGTTTTATGTTTTGACAAAGAACAATCATGTCTTTCTAATGATTATATGAAAATGTAAAACTAATTACAGATAGCAATTTATAGTTGGGTATCCATAATTATATCTATATCTAAGTGTCCCTGAGTATAGCTAAAAGACAGAAGGAAAATGAGAAATGTATAGTTTATCTATACACATAATACAGGCAAAATAAATACAGGGTAGTCATTTTATATTATCCTTTTGATCTATAGGCTACCAGTGGAAGACATAATCTTTTATTTATATTATGTGAGGTAAAATTTTGAAACAGGATTTTCTGTGTCTATCTTCCTGCTCACTTCATAATTAAGCCTGCAGGGCTGCATGGTTTATTTTTTAATGCTGCACTTGTCAATTTCTGTTATCACTAATTTAAAGTTCACAGCTACATATATCATAAAAATATGAGGGCAAAACAATTTATATTAAAAAACGTTCTGAGTTGAGGGGTGGCTAAGTTTTCCTGTGTGCTCTCTTGAAGATTTCATTTCAAACAGTTCTGAATTACAAAGCCAGAAAGAAAGTACAAAGCTCTAGTGTTCTTTCCTCTACACCTCCATATCTTTCCCCCCTCCATCTTTCACCATTTATGCATATATGAGATAGTTTTTTACCTTCATTAATATGTTAGCCTTTTTAATTTAGCTCCATACTTGCTAATACAGTCAGTCCTACCAAGATCAACTATGACACACACTATGAAGAAAAAGCATCTCTTATTTTATACAAAACATTACAAGGTCAGATCAGTGTCTTTCATCTCTTCCCACCTTCACCAGACTGAACAATAGGCAGCAATAATCCTGTGATATCCACAACTAATTTATCCAGCAAGCAGACAGGTAGCACTCTGAACCGCACTTCTGCCTGAATAGGTGCAGTAAATAAGCAGCTTAATGGTAGCCTTTCAGGCAGGAGGGCAACATATCACAGCATGGCATTTTTATAATCTTCTTGGCATGCCTACAGCCAAGAGCACATAGCTGAGCGTATGTTCCCTCTTCTGTCGGGCTTAGGATGCATGTAATCGTTAGATTGTGACACATTGTGCCTTTAAGCAAGTTTAACTGTTTTATATCCCCTCTGATCTACAGCTTTGTACATCTGTTAAGTTGCCTCTTAAACTTCAGTCAGCACATCTGTGGATCTGATCTTTCTGAAGCTCATTGCCTGGCTTGGGTTTTGCATGGTGTTTCTTTGTATCTGTCCACTATTTATTTGCAAGGAATACCCTTTGTATTAGTGATCTTGCTGAGGTAAAGCAAAAGACCAGAGTTAAATCTAAAGAGGACATCTTCATCAGGCAAAGAACTAAATGGGGCACCAGGAACTTATTCCAATAATTTGAATTATAAATTGGTGAAGTGAGTAGGTCTCTTTTCTTTATATCTGAGCAGAAGGACTATCTTCTCATCCAAAAGACATTTTGCTCCAGAGGCATAAAGGAGCCAATTACCAGACTTCTCCCACAAAGTCCCCTAGGAACACTGATGAAATAGCCCCAATTATGAATAGATGCACTAATTTGCGTGTGCACCGACTACCCTCTTAACCTCCCACTGACGTTGGCCAGATTTCAGATATTTATTGCACGTCAACCAGTCTCTCAACATTTTGTCCTCTAGCACAAAGCAGCCCTGTGCCCACCAGCATTCCCCAAAACTATTCACAGAGCCTGATTCAAGTAGCGCTGGGGAGAGGATTGAGCCAGCAATGCAGAAACTCTCTCTGACTCCTAGAAATACTTGCAGAAGTCTTTCACCAAGGAGGACACAGCCAAAATGGCAGCCTGAAGATCTCTGCAGAAAGGCAGATACTAAAATTTGCTTTATAGCCCTGTGGTTTTTTCTGTATTACATTATACAGTGAAAACCTTCATAGAAATTACAGGCATATGGGAGGAACATCTGAATGCTTCCTAATATAGCAGGACTGAATAATGCAGAGACTGGCTAGCAACACTCAGAGATCCCTGCAAGCATAAACTCCAAGTCAGAAGGGTACAGAACAGCTCCTACCATGCAGCCACCAAAATGCAAAGATGCTACAACAGTAAGCCTTAGACTAAAATAGTTATTTCTGCACATATTTGTCAGCTTGCTTTCTGCATTATTTTTTTTTCTTGGAATCTTTTCCAAGAGTTGGAGGAAATACTGGAAATAAATAATGAAGAAGATTATGAATACTGAGATTTACCCCTACCTTGCATAAAAAGCTGTGAACTGTTACTTTTTCAGTGAAAGTGAATTGTCAGTGAAATTATCATTATGAACGGATAATTAAATAGAAGCCTAGGTCAACCAACAGCATCAGTGTATGTGTGAATGTAGTTCTTGTCCTGCCCCAGTGGGTCAGTACAGTTCACTCTACCCTGACAGTTAGAGAGCACAGCAAAGCTTTCACACCAGCAGAGCAGAGAGGTGGCTTCCCCAGCCAAAATTCCTTTGTGCAAAATCTTTCCTACACTGACATCAAGAACAAAAGTTCCCCATTATCCTTTAGTAAGATAAGAGAAACTCAGGCATTAATTATCTGCTTTACTGCAGTAGTTTCTTTTGGGTTACTGCCCAGATACAGTTACAGTTTTTAGTTTCTATTGTACTGAGATGTCAGTAGAGATCATATAACTATTAGTTAAAAATCCAAACTAGAGAAAAAAATGTATTAAGCTACATGAACTGCTTTTTGATTATTTTTACAACTGGGATTTCATTCATAAAAATATCTGCACTTCAATCCTAGTGGCCCTAGAACTGAAATAGAAGCCTTCAGATTAGGCAAAATCAAACGAGACCAAAAGCAAGTCTGGGACAAAGTGTGTGTTTCTTAAAATTACTCTGATGCAACAGTTCATTATCTAAAGGTGAGCACACTGCTAGAGAGGATAAAGGAGAGGCTTCTGGCCAGGTCTCCTCCCTGTGATCCCTTCATACCCTTTCAGCAACCGGATGAATATGAACATTTGATTTATAAGCATCACAGGATTGCTCAGGAGTGTCATGACCACCATTTCCCAACACAGGCACTCAGCTGCCAAGTTTGCCTCTTTCAGTTTCAGCTGTTTTAACACTTTGTTACCCACGAGTTTCCTCTTTTCCTGAATGACAAAGCCCTGCTCGTCCCAAAAAGATGCCCTATGTTCAAATATGATGAATTTTCCAGAACAGTGAGAACAGACTTCTTAGTGCAGCATCATTACCCCTTTGCTTGGCAGAGGAGTAGAGAAGAGCTTGTCTGAGCTGGCAACCATCAAGCTTTACCGTCTAACAAGTTCCACTACTATAATGAAAATCCAAAGACCTGGAAACAATATACAGAGCTTCCCTGACTAATTTTATTATGCAGACACACTTAATAGCTCCTGTTACAATCACATTTATAGCAGGAAAACAGTATTGGATTGTGACTATCACACTAAATCGACATGGATTATCAGTCATTAAAAAGGAACAGAATTAGCAGCAAGCAGTAATATTTTACACTTATCAAATCTACAGCTGGTCAAGGTTCATTACAATACTGTGCAATAAAGTCAGGAAGCATTGGCTCATTCTACAGAACATTTAAATCTCTATTGTATTTGTGTAGGATATAATTTCTGATAGCAATAAAGCCTAATAAAAGTTACACCCCGATGAATAAAGTGTTAATAAATTGACCCAAGACATTTAAATGGCTAATTATATTTGAGATAAAGAAGAATTCACTTGTTTCTGTAGATTGTTTGAAGCTGTACTCTAACCAGCTAACTAACCAACTACAGAATTATTTTATATAAATATATCTCTGGGATATAAAATATTAATCTTTCTAGCTCCTTTTCCAATAGATTAATAATTAATCAGAATTTCCTAACACATTTCCTATTCATCAAAAGACTCATACCTCTCCTTAAAATGTCCAAGCTTTGCATAACTTAGCTTTAACTATTCCCTAGATTTTATTTAAAAAGTATTTGCACCAACTATGCTTAGCTTTTCAATGGGCCCTTTCAGTAATAAAAAGAGGCCCTTCATCATAAAATAATAGTACCTTATTACAATGCTAATAATGGTATTACAATATGTATATAAAAAGACAGACCAAACAAGCACACTGACCAGGTCAAGGTCCTCATGCAGGGTAATTACTGTCATGGGCCTCCCAAGATCCTGGGCCTAAGTCTAAAAAGACATTATCCTTTAAGAATGAATTAAGAGTTAAAGTAGAAAATCCATACTTCCTTCAACTCATTCCTTACATAAAAATATCATGTAAATTTAGGAGAATCTCCCTCAGCTCCCACCATCATATCTGCAACTGCTCACATACATAAAGCCCCACTCCTCAGTCTTTGGGAGGGTTCTGATCCCAGCTCCACAGCTTGCACAGGCATCCAGAGAGGTGTGAGGATCAAGAATGATCTATATAACACTTAAGTCCACCAAAAAGATTTATGAACAGAAGTTAATGAGCAGTAAGGACCTGACAGATTCTTGGGCTGGTTTACTGCATGAGTGCACAAACAAACACGTAGTACAAAACCAATCTCTTCCCTTCTCTCAATTCTCAAAGCCCTAGGACTGAACAGACTTAAAATTGAAAGGCAGGCCAAAGCACCTTCAAGATCATAAGAAAAAAATACTAATCATATATTCTGAAATAATATAGTTAAGTCTTTGGGTGACATCATAGTTACTAGGCATCAAATGAAATAAAAATACTTTAGTAATACAAAAATAACTTCATGTGGATTCCTTACTGAGCTGGTAAGTTCTCTAGATGTACTACAGTGGTATGAAAGCCAATCTTTGTCATTCTGTTACACTGATGTTCTAACACACAGTGTTAGACAGAATACCATCTGTCTGTACAGTACATTTTCTAATGCATGGAAAAGTCAGCCTGTTTTCTTTAGCATTCATATATTGAAGGAAAATAACACTAGGTAAACACATTGAGACCCAAATAAGCCACTTAACTAGGGAAAACTGCTTTCTTCATTGAAAACCTTAAAAAAAACCCTACACTGTTAACCCTGTCAAATTCTGTTAGATACGTATCTTTTATTAGTGATCATGATAAAAAACAGCTTTCTATCTAACATAAAAAGATTATGCCTATTTTTTAGAAGTAAACATATAAATCACAGCTGACTAAAGTTTAATTGGTAACATTGCACTTACAAAAATGTGTAGAGGTATTAAAACTTCACAAAAAGCATACAGCACCCTGCACCTTAAGCCTAAGCCAACTTAACAGCTAATGTTTGCAACATCTTCAGTTCCTAGGTCATACATTTCTTGTGCAATTGAAGGTTTAGCATCTGAAACAGTAAAGGCAAACATTCTGGAACTACAGTTACTGCTACTGAAATGAGACAGCATTCCTACATTTTCTACAGTTCAACCCAAAAAGTCTGATTCCACGTTCAAGCAAATGCTTATCTTGCTAAGGAAACCACACTGTGAAACATCCAATTGATACTGCTGTTGTTAAACAGAATCTGAAGTGTCAATAGCTGCAAAACCAGTATTTACTTTTTCCCCTTTGATGTTTTTTCAAAATTCTGTACTAAAATCCCAAAAGCCTAAGGGTGTTTGTTCTTATTCAAAATAGCTTCAGTCTCATCAATGTGCTACCTTAATTCTTTGCATGCCCAATTTCCTTCTTAAAAGATATCTACACTGTGTGTTTTTTAAATGGGTTACCAAGCAGGTGTTAGATTTGAAAAGCAGTATAAAGCAGAGGCCAGCAAGTAAGCTCCCTGGTAACACCCTGTCTGCTGGGAGTGGAGGAGGCAGAGGAGCAGGGGTGGCTCAGATGTCTTATCCTCAGTGCTAAACACAAACAGTAGGTTCTAAAAAGCAGATTTTGCCATGACTTTGCATCCTCTTGACTGTCTGCCTCTGGACCTCAGTAGCCCCTACCTGTTTTACAGTTATATAAATCCTTAAGGAAAGGAATCTGGGGAGGTCACTTAAGAGGATTTGGGACTTTGAGTTACATACAACTATCTTCTACAGAGAAGAGGGGAAAAATATTTTCCCCTTTCCCTCTGGGCATGCAGACATGCAAATTACAGTGTGCAAAGTGTGCAGAAGTGCCCACCTCTTCTGAGAAGCCTGAGGGGGTCAGACATCTGTCTTCTCTACCTTCTGGGAAGTATCTTTAACTTTTCCAGCAGTATTAAACTGTGTGACTCCTGAACTGTATAGCAGATGTTCAGTATCATCCAGGTTCATCTCACACATTAAATATCTCTACTTTCTCACAGAAGCCTGTTTAAATAAGCAGCATGAAATACTATCATAATCTATTTAAAATAGTGTTATTTTCCTCTGTTTTTCTTAAGCAATGGGTTCCACAGGTTACTACTCCACTGCCATAGTTATTCAGGAAAGGTATGCTACAGGGGTTTATTTTTTTCTGTCACACTGGTCTAGCTAAAAATAGAGTAATTCTAGGACTATAAACATCAGTTAAAATAGATAAACTTACCAACTCTTGAACAAGCAACTCTTCGAGTGTCATTGGGACTGTTCATAAAAACACTCAGATAACCTGTCCTTTCTTTAACATGCCAGTAACAGCCAGCATACTACAGTGTTAAAAACTTATTTGTGTTTTAGAAGCAGAGACCATGAGAATGAAGAAAGTCCCATGAGAAGTGGAGGAATCATCTCTGGAAAGACAAATCAGTTCAGTTCTTGAAAGAAGAAATGCAGTAACATTTGTTCAAACAAAGCTTTGATCTTTTTGGCTGGAACATTATGAAGTTTTCATTTTTTTCCCCTAAATGTAAAAATATTGTCATACAGCCTGGTTCCTTGAGCATAGAGAATACTGAGAACCCCAGCTTACAAAGATCTGTGGATACTAGAATTTCAAACCATTCATTTGCACTTAGGTCAATCTCTGGCAAAATCAGGGACTTTTGTATGCTCAATTTATCTATAGCATTATTTCTTTATTTATTGTAGCCAGCATTTCTCAGCAAGTCTACTACGTATCCATACTGAAAATATAAATTACTGATGGGTATTTATGGCCTGAATTCATTCTCTAGAGATTTTTAAAGTAACCATAGCTGTAGGGAGAAAAAAAAAAAAAAAAAGAAAAAAGCATCTTCAAAACCATGGCAGCAGTAATAAATATATGAAATGCAGAGAGAAGCACTGTTAGACAGTGGAGGAATCTTCTCTTAAAGAGAAGCCAGACTTAAGTTCCTTCAAACTTATCCTACTCACAAGTGTCAGACTGCCTTCTGGTGCCACCTCAGCAGAAAGCAGAAATATTTTGCCCCAGCAGAAAGCATCTTAATAGAATCTTTAGTCTAATTTTGCATCTCTAACTCGTCTTGTGCAGCTTTTTCTATTGGCTGTTAGCCCATGCCTGCGGGCATGCATTCATGACCATTCTTGATTACAAAGGCAGTTCAAGGTGAACGTCATGTGGAATCAAGGGGCTAGCTGCTAGCTTAAAAAACTGTGCTCAAACATGCAGGGGTTTTGCATAGATTGTCACGGAAAAAGCACAGACAGCTGCCAAAACTGAAACTCAGCAAAGGAAAGAGTGTTTCTTCATGTGGAAATGCTGGTCTGCAGTAGAGTGGTCAGCAGGAAGATGGACTCTTACAGAACCACAAATTTGTACAATATTCTTACACAAAAATCGTCACTTGTGGCTAGGTTGAATCAATAGCTCCCCCTGTTGAAAAGAACTTCATAGTTACTTCCAGAAAACTCCTAAAACACTTCAGATAGAGTAGTATAAAGCAGCAAAGATCCATTGGTTCAGTGCTACACAGCTGTCCCACCAGAATCAAGTACATTCTTAAAAGCAGATGTGCTGTTAGACAAAGCACTCTCCATGAACAGTGCTACAGTCATAAGAGACCTAGAACTACTCACAGGCCTTTAAACTACACATTGTCAGGGATTTGATTTGATGCCAGCTGGGGATGAAGACAAATGCCTTACATCTAACTTGCTTCAGCTCTGGGGACTCATAAATTGTAGCTGAGAAACATAGAATAGAAAACAAAAAAAAAGCAGCAGCAAACAGCTTACTGGAAAACAAAAGTAAAGACTCACAAATCAGAAAAATGCTAGTACCTCAATGGGCAAATAGTGTCATCCTGGTGAATGAGGAACAAAATAAGAACAGATAAAAGAAATATTACTAATCAAACATGCACCAGATAGGCAAAAATCTTTGAATCATAATGGAGTTAGAGGAGAAAATAGGCAAGAGACAAAATAAAGCTTTAAATGGAACCATGTTTATGCAGATAAACTATTGCTACAGCCAGTTTCCTTCAATTCCACCCATCCTGTCTCTCCCGTGTTTCATCACATCTTGCACTGTAACACTACCTTGCACAGATCTACTGTGGATATAATACAAACCCAACCTGTGAAAATGGATATTGGCCCTGATGGGGTCTGGCCTCTGGGTGTAACAAAAGAAAACTCTTTCTAAGGATGCATGGGGGGATGGCAGAACACTGCTGCACTCCTCAGCACACAACTTTGCAAATACCATAACAGTGAACTGGAAACATGCACAATACTTCAAGTCAAGTTTACAAGAACAATAACTGCTCTTTCTTTCCTAAGTAATCTAAAACTCAGTAAAAGCAAGACTGTAACTCATGTCCCTTCACCATCCCTACTTGCATTTTTCCTCTGAGCAGGAATCAGTGTGCAAAGACACAGAGATAACTTACTGAATTCTCAAGGACAGACCATTCTCCCAGATTAAACAATACTCACTCTCTGTCAAAAGTGCAGCTTCAAAACCGCCAAAGCATGAGCAGAGTGAGGTGTGCTGCTGAGACCTTTTTGTGCATGACAGAATAAAATGCAAGACTTCTCTGCCTAAAGCAATCCAGATAATGAAATAATCTTTAATCTTTGTCCCTTCAAGGCACTCTCAACACCTGTTATCCTTGGTACTGTCACAGGCAAAAAAAGGTGTGTGAATTTATCTCAAGGCTGGTAATTATTTCAGCTAATTACTCATTTGGATGTAGGGTGATTACCAATGCTCCTTCAGGTACAACACTGGTCACTTTTACTCTAGCTGATGTTTCTCAAAGCAGGAGAGCTGCTGTTCTCCCCTTCTCCATTCTTACAGGAAGATGAATTCCCATGCTACCTAAAATCAGTGCTGCAGTGAAATAGCTTGGCCAAGGGGTTAAAACCAAATCTTCAGCAATTCGTTTTATAGTCAAACATTACTGACTTCATTCAACCTTATTATATGCAGCAACATCTCAGCGTTCAGTATCTTCCTGGATGATTATTTTTATTTTACCCTGTTCCCAACCCACCCTTTTCTCAAGCCAGAGTCACCTTCCCCTCTAGAAATATGATCCAGATCTCTAATTAATATGTTTTAATTTGACTTTTTTCTTCCTAAGTCACCAGTAGTTACAAATCACAAATACTCATGATAAACTGAAATACCTGCTGAAATCAGGCATTTTAGTGCAGCTCTTCTCAGGCACAAAATATGAGAAATTCAGTTTTATGAGTCAAAGATGCCAAGACAGTGCCTTTTCTTCCTAGCTTCAAAACTCAGACAAAAACTCCGTTCCTGGAACCATATGCTAAAACCAACCCAGTTGTTTTCTTGGTGTGATGAATAGCTCAGACAGTTTCCCCTCTACTACAAGCTGTGTTTTCAGTAAGTGCTTTACCTCTGTCCTCCCAGGAAAATATTGAGCGAGTGGCACTGAGCCGTGAGGCAGGGTGAAAGTATACAGCTACGTTTTAGTGTGGAGACCACTCATCTGTCTCAGCTCCTAATTTCCAATTTGCAGCAACTCAGATGAGTCAGTAGTTGTTATACCCATACCCAAATAGAGTTCAGTCCAACCACAGAAGTAGTTACGAGGACAGATACTCATTTCTGAAAGGCAATGTTTAGTATGGGGCCTGAGGGAAGATGTTGTGTTCCCAAGCTCTTAAATTCTGGTAGATGCAACACTGAATCCAGACTCTGGAACAATCAAGGAAGATTGCAGGAGTTTTCCCAGTTTTCATACTCTCTGATACTGTAGGAAAATTCAAAGATGTGGTCCATCCACTGCAAGCACAGCAAAAGAGGATCCTCTTCCTTCACCTTTTATACTGGGAGACTGTTTTCCTCACTCTTCCCTCTCTGTGATAGAGGAGGGCTGTGAAGTATCAACCCTATCATGCTCTTCAATCAACGCTGCTTCCAAAGCTTCCACTCAAGCTGAATTATTCAGTGGTCTTGTGTGTTTATTGCAGGCATTGGTATTACTGGAGGTACACCTGCCTTTTCTTCAGGCATGAGTATAAATAAGTCAGTCAGTTGAAGGTCACAAGCCTCCTTTTCCAGGCCATAACTGTGGGAAGCAAGAGGAACTGGGTGGGAATACCCAGGGCCCAAGCAGGGAAACTACTCAACAGCCAGCTAGTATTCCATCAGCACAGAGCTAACATTCAACAAAAGAAAGGCAAGAGCAACAGTGGTTCTGCTCAGCTTGAATTTCCATTCATCTGTCTGGACAGCACAGCCACACAGGTCCTTCAGCACTGCTTTTCTCCACAGTAGGTCAAGCCTTTTAAAATTTCTCTCTCATAAAGAGAAGTAAAATAATGTTATACTCCCCGATTCTGAGAGAAATCACCTTAAAGATTTGTTCAAAATAATAATTAAAAAAATTTTTTTGAAAGAACAACTTGGAAATAGGAAAAACAGATTTTTAATTATTTGTCTTTAGTTTTCTAAATGTTAAATTACATAAAAACACTGTACTATAAACCAATCATTTTAATGCACAACATACCACATTGCTTTGATTTTCCTTTTTAATACTCACCACTCAAAGACTGCTTCAGGTTCTTAAATAATTGGGAAGACAACTGTAGCCTCTCAGAATCCAGTGGTCATTAGCAGCTAAAGATTCTAAAGAGCTGCACTGCTCCAAGCAGCAGAGTGGTTTTATACTCCTAAAGAGGCAATTAATACTTCTCTATTGTTTTGTTCTCATCAGTTTGAGAACTGTCTGTGCTTTGGCAGAGGGCATTATTTATGGTCTAGTTTGCTATCAGGTGGGATTCTTTGCTGGCTGATTGATGTCTTCTGACATGTCTCTTACAGAAGGGATAGAATATGGGAAAAAAGAAAAGCAGCAAACAGTCTGTAGGCTCCAGCTCTCTCTGTAAAAGAAGCAAGTCCTTTGAGAGTCATCAATCAGTAGTAGCACATTCCCTCGTCATTAGCTTCAGTACTACATTCTCTGCAGCACCTTGTTTTGCCTGAAGGATAAATTGTATAAGGGTGGGATTCTTTATAATATATTTAGGCCATCAATATTATACTAACATCACCACATTTCTCTTCAGGACATGATCTAAAAAAATTATCTCTGCTCTCCCCATATTTCCTGCTCACCTCCTGACCACACCACAGGAATTCCTCTTTTCCTGCTTACTTCCTACAGTATAGATTCATGGACATTTCATCCTCTGGCTATTCTTCCCATAATGCTAAACAATCATCTCTTAGCTTGTAATGGTTCTGATCTTGTTCTTCATGCTAATTGGTCAAACTGGAGTCAACTGTGGCCACTGCCATCAGTATCTGACCCTTTCCTCAAGAAATTCTCTCCAACCTACTAGTGCCTAGAGTATTCCTAGGGAGCCTTGAGCCCTTCCTTGGATTGTTATCCTTATTCTGGTCTCCTTTCTGCTCATCTCCCCCCAGAAGTATCTTGAAACATACAAGGGAAAGGTCTATTTATTCCTTGCCAGGAAACCTGCTTTATCTTTTCTGATCTCACAACTGTAGACATCATAGGCTTGCAATTCCAGTGCCTTTACTGCCTTTTCCTTGCTTTCATTTTTTCATTAATAAGCTGGGAGAATTTTCTGGTATCTGGTCCCCCAGTATAAAGCTTCCTTTTTATGTATCTCACCTCAGAAATTGCTCCTTTGGTCTTTTTTAACTATCACAAATTTGGTGGGTGTCTTCAGGGTTCTTTAATCTGGTCTTTCTTTGAATGTCACCTTACTCTTATTGGTCAGAGTATTAACCAGACAGTACACTTATAAAAAAGCTTTGTGTAAAAAGAATAATTTGTCATGGGAGACAGCTCAAATGTAAGTGTAAACCAAAGTGGGAGCACCTGCTTATGGAAGATAAGGTAACATCTTCCTTGTGTAACATGAAGACAAGGCTAAAGTGAGTCCTGTGGGACACCAGGAAGATGGAAGCCAGTGTACAATGCTAATCTATAGGATGTCTCAAACAAAGAGTCAGTTCTATGGTCTACAGTCAACAATATGTCCCAGGTGCTTGGTGCTGAAGCATTTCAGAATTGCAGTCCAGCTGGAAATATCCATGTTTTGAAATTAATATTCTTCACTGACTGAGTGAACTGAGTGACTGAGTTTTTATACATTAGCTCCCAAACTACGTGATCACAGCTCCTTCTCCATCACACAGAAAGGTGTCAAGAGAAGTAACAACAGGGCACAAGCCAGATATAGAAAATGGATGTGGATCAACTGAAGTTATTATTCTATGTATTAAAATCCAGATAGCGTGTGCACACACAAACAAATTTTCCTTAGTTTGAGGAATAAACAGAATAATTTGATACGAGAATAGTAAGATTATGCTTAGGTTTTTCTTTTTGAATAAAAGAAACCAATCTTAAGAGAAAAGAGAAAACACATAAACAAACCCCATTCTACATTACTACACAAGATCTCAACTGATGACTGTAAATTCAACCTGCTAATTATTTCTGCTATAGTTTTAAAATTATGAGATCTCACAGAACTGCTTTCCTGACTTCTAAATTATTACAGTAGCAAAAAGTGTAAGTATTAAATCAAGGTGTTACATGAAAAATATGAACAACTTCTGGTATTAGCTCTTACCATTGAAGAAATTCTATGACTTATATAAGGGCCCTATTATGAAAGTTATAATCCCAGTGTCTTGAGATGCCCTGTAACACAGAGGTGCATGAGGTGCACTTGTAGCAGATGGTGCCTGCAATAAGTTGATTTACACACACGGCAGCAATATTGTCTGTATAGATAAAGACAACATTCAAAGTAGATGGTCTCAGTTTCTTGAGCCTAGTAGCAACATATTCCTTTTCTACCTACAATGCTGCTCCTCAGAAGCACTCTGTATTCTTGAACATCAGTTGAATACACCACTCAAGATTGCCTTCAGCACTAGAGAAATTTTACTCTTTCTTTCCAGAACTCTTTTCTTGGCTTAGAATTTCCTTGCAGAGTCTTACTCTGTTTCAACTTCAGTTTAGATAAGTTGATGAATGAGAAAAACCTGGGGTTTCAAGTACAAGAATAATTTTTAAGTTCCTGCTTAGGACTCAAAATTTTTTACTCCATTGTATCACACAGAACAAAAAGATCTTTAAGAGATTTATGAAACTAATGGGTCTTTCTCCCCACAAAATAAAAACCTAGGAGTATAAAACAGGTGAAACCAAACGTTCAACTTCTTTTTTAAAAGCACCACTATTCCAAAGGCCAAGTTTGTCTAACTAGGCTTGTTCTCCTAACATTGCAAAAGGTATTCTTGGGATTAGGTGATTTTTCAGGAGAGGAAAATTAAGTTTTTGTCTCGTTTTTTGGCTATTAAAAGGCTTTCAAAATCGTGAAGGCCAAGTAAATAATGACTCCAAGTAAAATAAATAATAATTAAAATAAAATAAATAAATAAATAATTACTCCAAGTAAATAATGACACATCTCAAACAGGCCTTTACTTTGGAAATTGATCCTGGTAACCCATGGTTAAAAGCAACTGTAAACCACTGACAGCCACAGAGCACTGGAAAGGTGACTGTAAGCAAACACCATAATCTCTTTGCTCGTACAGCCAAGTCATAACCATACACTCCTGATACCACAAAAATGGTTTAAAGACAGATATTCCACTTTTCTGCTTACACTAGTTTTTAGAAAGACACAGAGATAGGCCGTGATGCTGTTATGTGGTATATTTCAAAACTCTTAGCACTAACAAGGATAGTAAGATGATTTAAGCAGATATTTTCACATATTTAATGGGGCTTTTTTACTCAACCTGTCACACTTTCAGTATTCAACCTTCAGTTTGCCAAACTTGTGTTCCTTTTTTCTTTTTCAATATTCATTATGGTGTCTCTGTCCCTAGATATCTGTTTGTTTTCCTCACAATATTTCACTTAAATCCCATTTTCTTTTTCTAACCATCATGTAAACAAAAACATTGTGCTACTAAGAATGAGAGAATCTGTATTACTTTGCCACCTTGTATGGAATGACTCAAACACGTAACCAAATCTAAGATCACTATTACAGCACAGCAGTAAAAGAGGCAGTACCTGACCTGACTTTATTGACTTAACAAATAATAGTCCATAATTTACTTGTGTTCTGAAGCCAGATTTTGCTGTGACTGACAAACTCACAGTCAAGGAAAAAAGCTGCCCGTAAAAACATTTGTGCAAGACAGAACACTGCAAACCTCATGCAGCACAGCCTGCTAACAGGATATGTGTGTATTACAGATAGAAAATACTTTGACAACTTTAATGTGTCCTTTCCTAGCGTAATGGCTTGGTGCATAAAAATTACTGTTTTTCTTCAACATGATCCCTCAGCTCCTTACTTGAAGATTTCAACTCATTTTACAACACACGATGAAGCATCTTCCCTGTTATAATGTGACAATGGCACTACTGAGCACAACAATTTCAGTCTGAATATGCCACTGCAAGACAGAAAAAAATCTGAAGAGGCAATTCCACCTAGAACTACACAGCAGATGCATAAGAAAGAGAAAGAAGAATGATTAAACATGCATTAGCTCAGTCTGAAAAACAATGCTCTTGACAAAAGAACCCTCAGTGCATCTGGTAAAAGGGGAGCAGCACTAAGATTAGCTGAAGATAGATAGGCAAAGAATTTGAGTGGTTCTGATATAGTGTCTTTGAAATACTTGAGATGTAAATGTGTCTATTCAGACAAAGTCAACTTTAAAATAATCTCACTATAAAATAAATCACTTCTGAAAAATCTAGAAAAAAAGAATTCCTAACTAACCAGCTCAAGTATTAAATTTGGCATGTGGAATAAACAAAAACTAATGACCCACATGCTTTTATTTCGAATAAATCAACATGCAACACACTGAATATCACACACACACAACTGCTTTTTTTTATCCCTACCATGTGGTTATTCTATAACTCTGGAGTGCAGTTTTATAAACTATGCTTAAATTATGTATTGCCTCATATTACCTCACAACACATCATTTCTCCTGCAGCTTGTATGTTTGATCTGAACTCCTGACCAGAAAAAATCCTAATCCCAAAAAAAAGCAGCTAGTGAGATCTGATTCAATCCAGGTCACACCCCTAATATTTAATGTCTTCAGAGAGATATAGCTGCTTGTATCTTTTATTTTGGATGGACTGATCTTGCCTTATGAAGTACCTTTAGAGAGATTGCTCACAGGAGTACATAAGTCAAATATAGAAATGTAAAAAAAATTTTAAAAAGTGTATTTGACACATTAAACCTCACATTATTTTTTTCTCCAGGTCCCATATCTGCTATTTTCCAAAAGTAAACCCCACATTCAATCTCCTCTGCTAAAGAGACTGAAACTACAAGACCATTCTCTGTATTGTAAAACTTCAGGATAACCTATATGCAGCCTCATAAAAGGACCAATCCCATAATCTTTTTCACATTTGAGAGGAGCTAACCATAACTATCACTTGTACACTGGTTCCTCACCTATCTGGTAGCTGCCTTATTACTGTTTGTCAACTTTCATCAAAGTCTCTGGACTCTCAGAAGAGAAAACCCTGCTAACTGCTGAACCAATGTAACTTTTTCTTCACAGGATTCTTTTTAAAGAATCAAATTGTGAAAGACACCTGCGTTAATAACATATTCTAATGAGTTTCAAAGATCTAAAATACAAAATTTTGATAAAAGCAAAACCTGAAAATTTTATTGCTGCTCCAAATCTGTACTGTACTTAGCACAGAGTCACAGTGAGTACCCTCGTGAGTCCAGGAAAGCAGAACCATGCAGATTCCCAGCCCAATTCATTAGCAAGTTCTGCATCATTTACTTGTGTTTTCTACAGAATTAGCTTGCAAAAAGCGTGGGAGATTTCAGGAGTGATGAAACACCACAGCTATCCTGGGTCTGCTGCAATGTAGGAATGCCCAGCACCCTGGTGTGTCTCACAGGGATGCATAGCCCAGAGAAGGCAATCTGAACTGATGAAGATATTCCTGAGGGAACTCTTCATTAAATCCTAGCCATTTATAACCCTAACTCATTACAAGAAATTATTACCATAGCAACCACTGCACACCATGCATTTGCTAGCATGAGCAGCAGTGTGTCAGCTTGGTGCAGGAAGTGGGAAGGAAACAAGCCAAACCAAAAACTTCTGGAGAGGTTTAGCATAGTCAGTCATAATTAAATTAGATTTCCCTGAATTTTATTTGCATCAAAAGAACACATCTTTTAAGTGTACTGTTTCAAGCAAACAGCAAACATTTCAAGATTTATAAGTGCAACAAAGCTTTGTATCAAAGCCTGTTGGTGCTGTTACTTAAAATTGCACTTTACATACTCCAGTCATCTGATTTAATTTAAGTTGCAAAGTTAAACTATGCTGCTAGAGGAAGTCTTGAGAAACTGGACTTTCTTGGGTTTTTTCCCCTTTGTAACAGAACTCCCAGGTAATTCCATTTTAACCTAAATGCTCAGAAGACAGTTAGATGCTTAAGTCCCTGTACTTAGGTACTTAGGACCCAGTCATATGAAACAAAATGCAATTTCTCATCCACAGAGATGGCAATGTCACTGCCCAAGCTGCTTTATTGCAAATGTCCTACATACTGTCACATGCCCAGGTGCTCAGAGCAGCAGAATCACACAACAGCTTGGTAAAGACTGGTGCAGAACTAAGGCCAAAAGAGCTGAACAGGAGACAGACTGAGGGAGCTAAGATCTAGACAAGACATCTTCAACAACGTGAAAAACGTGAGTAGAGATAAACTGGCAATATCTGTTGCTTTAAGCTATCTTAGCCATCATTATCAAAGATCCCCTTATGCTCCTACGGAATTCACAGAGAGCTTTTTTTATTACCTCCCAAGGCCCAGAATCTGCTTCTGGATGGGATTTTCAAAGGCTGCAAGACCAACTGTGAAAGGACAAACTTGTGAGATATGTAAAGTGTCCAGAGAAACTTGGACAATTCTGGAAAGCAAGGTAAACATGCAGTCTGCTGGTTTAATGCCTAATTATCTCAGAATTGGTAACAAGACTCAGGATTTGCGAGGATGGTGTTGATCATCTGCACAAAGAAGTAGAACTGCTCAGCTGAAGGTTGTCCAGCCAGTTCTAGCACATTCTTATATTTGACAACTATGAGGCTTGCCTACAAAGGTTAGCAAAATAACTTTGGAGGTTCTGGCCTCCAAAGGCCTGAAAGAGTGCATTTCATAAGGAAGTCTTATAATATCAATTACTGGTTTCAAGGAGCTGTAAAGCAAAGGGATTTGTCCACTTCTGAGCTCCTCCCACTTGCCAAGCTTTCACTTCCTTTCTTCAGGGAAAAATCACTATTATTTTACTTTACAGGATTAAAAACTGCAAGAAAGTGAAACCCTGGGGGCTGGGAGACTTGGACTTTAAAGGACTCTGTAATGAACTGTTTCATGGTAGTTAATCACTTTAATCGTGCTTCCTTTCCTCAATAAAAGTTTCCCTGTCTGTACTCTCCAAGTACTCTCCAATCCTTCTCTGATACAATGCCCAGAGGGTTAGAGTGTGCTTCAGCACTGGAACACTGGTCTGAGCAAAGGGCAAAAATCCCTTATTCCTCTTTCTGGCTTTTTTCCAGATGCATTCCAGGATGATCACCAAATTTTAACTCCAGCACGATGCAGAACTTGCTTTTGCTAAGAATTTCAGTAAGATAGTATTGCATTGCTTTTCAGTCATTAACCTTCCACTTTGTATCTAGGTTTTTCAGTTACATTTCACAAAGGTAATACCTGTTTAAAACTTTGCACAAAATCCTGAACTTCTTTCATGGACATAACTCTCCTTACTTTGAGAAAAGAAGTTTGGCAGAAAAAGACAGAAAAAGGGATTTGAGACCCACTCCAATGGTTTGGGCAAAGACAGAGAAAGGAGAAAATACCTTATGTGTCTATCTCACTGAAAAAGGAGATGAGATTCCCAGTCAGATGCTACATACACCTACCCAAATTTGACCATCAGTGCTTTTCTGCATTGGAAGGAAGGATTCCTGACAGTAGGGGAAGCTCATTGGCATCTTCCAGACCCTTCCTTCTGGAGTGCTTGGTTTGTGCACAATTATAAAGCATGAGATTTCAAGCATTTCTTGGTATTAAAAAAAATTATTAACACCTCATCTATTTATAAGTCAGTGATACTTTGAGAGGCTTTTATTTTTGAAATGTGTTTCTTTTAACAACTCTGTCTACCTTCCTGTTTGGAATTTGACTTAGTTTATTATCCCATTAGAATAAGTTCATCATCATTTCATAGCACTGAAGAGAAGCTATTTCTGTCCAGAAGCTGTGAAATATCTGTTCACATAGAAATAAACACTGGAGCTTACAGCAACATCTCATGCCTTCACAACCCCTTCCTCCCCCTGCCTGTGCCTCTTGCAAACTACTAACAGCAAATGTACAAGTAATCCTAGTTTTTTATTTGAAGTTATCTCAGCTTTAAGAGAACCTTCCAAAAATGATTGATGCTATGATTTAAACCCACAGGTAACCCCTGAAATCTGCTTTGAATAGCAACAAATGCCTAACAATATCTTGAGCGCTTGTAGCAAAGAAATCTAATCTCTGCACTCCTAAAGGTCAAGATTTTGCTGCCTGGTAACATGGCTCAAGTGTAAATGCTCTGTAATGCTACACTAGGTGATTGCTTTGTTCTCTAGACAATGTCAATTTTGTCCAAGTAGCAGCAGATGTGCCTAGCATTAAGTCAGAATGGTGTCAAGGGCCCTTCTTGAACACTACTGCTTCTCAGAGAAACTGGTACTAAAGCCCTAGTCTATTAAGAACATACCCAAAAGACAGACATTTAAAAATTAAAGGAGGCTGGAGAATCAGGGTGCATTAGAGCTCTAATGTTTCACAGTCAGAAAGCCCAAGAGAAGAAATTCTCTTGTGATACAAATGCACATCCTCAAATTGCAGAAGCTTTCCCAGCTTCTCCATAGCCACTGCAGATGAAGTAACTTACACCAGAAAAGTATTTGGCTCCAAAGAGTCTTCTTTGCAAATGTCTCCCTCCTGAATTTCCTCAACAAGGTGCTGCTGTTCACACTCTCCTACCCCACAGGGTACCTCTGTATCCCCTGGCTCTTTTACCCAACCTATTTATGCCCCATACTCATGGCAGCTATGAAATCCTACCTAAAACTACTTATTTGAAACAATCCATCATTCTTCTGACCTCTCCAAGCTATAGAGACACCATAATCAAGGACTTCATTACATTAAATGCTACCTATTTGATTATATGTCCAAGAATTAGAAGATCAAGAAAATACATCCTATTTGCAAATAAATAATTGCCACAGCCCTTTAGTTCCACTTCTGTAATAGAAACCATCTCTTATTTCACTCAGCTGAGAATTCTTTGAACTTCACCATAATGCATCATTTCCAGGATGGGGCTTCTCTGAGCCGCAATTCCTCTTTGGGGTGCTTTGTGCTGATTTAGTGCACACACACACACACACCACATCTGTAACATACTTAAAACATCTCCTAGGCTTTTAAGCCCAGTTACACACACAGTCCAGTGTCACAGTGGCTGAGGTCTCTGCATTTCAGACTTGCTCATGAGCAGGTAACATTTTCTCTCTCAAACCAAACTTTTCATGGAGGTCGGCAAGCAGCCTTTTGGAAAAGACCCTAACAGAATCAAAATCTGCTTATGTGCATAAGTCATTCTGAGGTCACTAAAAAAAAAAAAAAACCACAAAAAAACCACAAAACAAAAAAACAAACAAACAAATCAGTGTAAAATCCTAGTGCAAACAAGAGAGATTAAAATCAGTTACATTGGCTGAGTACCTGGCTTTAAATCACCCGAGTAATTTCACCAGTGCTACCAGAGTAGGCATTCCTGCCAGACCTCACTGTGGGCTTACTCACCTATATCATCCTTTTGAAGCCTTATTTATGGATGCATGAAAAGCACGATGCCAAACAGCCTCATGCTGGGCATGCTGTCATTAAGCTCTGAATGGCAGCAAATGTAATTTAACTTCTCTGAACAGCATCATTTGGAATAGGCCCAGGAAAACCCAGAATAAAACTAATTCCTAGAAGCATCTGATATCTAAGTATTTACAGAGCTCTTTGTAAACATGCTGCAATTAAAAACATTTAATAGAGTGCAAATCCACTTTACCATATGGCAAACCATCTTCAGTTAAGGCAAGAGAGCCTTAGTGTCTGACAAAGAGGGCAAGGGAGACAGACTGTAAATTCCGAAGACCTGACAGAGAAGGGGCCCCCAAAATAGCTCATCTATGTTGGAATTATGACTATGACAGAGAAAAAGTATCTCTAGGCCTCAAATCTTTGCCATGGGATACAAAGACACCTGTAAAAATTCCCTGTGTAGGACCAACATATCTTCCATGAAAAATAATTGCTTTAAGCAGCAGGAAGAGTGAGGTGCAGCATTGTCCCAGAACATGACAGCCTGTTAGTGCTGTCAAGAACTGCACCAGGAGATTAATTTCCATCTGTGCAAGGCTACCTCTGGAGTTAAAATTTCACATGCAAAGTCAGTATGGAGGAGAGGGGCAAGCAGTGAAATGGAAGCTATAACTGAACCCTGCAGCAAAGCTCTTGGAATCCTTCTTCAGGATCCATTTGGTACCAGGTAAAGAAAAGTGAACTCCTGGAATTGCTCAGAATTTTCCAACATTTCCAACAGTTTTTTTCCACACAAAGCACACTTTTGGGTTTTGGGGTTTTTTGTTTGCTTGTTTTTAAGACAGAAGGATCACACGGTGACCTAAAGAAAAGATACTCCTCTTCCTTTGATGCCAAGCTGCTTGCTGAGGTCCTGCCTGCAGAGTTCTGGTGATTAGAACTGTCTGTACAAAGTCCAATTTTTAAGTAGCTTTTACAGGATACCAAACACTACAGTAGTAAATGGCTCAGAAACACCTGAGTAGTCTTCAGTGGGTTAAATGCTTTCATAACAGGTCAAAATTGAGTGACATTTTTAAGCTTCAATTTGTCTTAAGTGTACCAATATGCAAAACTAATGAGATAATAAATTTTTCCTCCAGTAAATGTGCTAGGTGGAGGATGGAGAACAGGGAGAAGCAAGATGAGAGGCTGCCCAAACCCATGAACTTGATTAAACTAATTTAGTCTGCAACAAAGAATAAGACCCATAAAAGCAGAGACATTATTCACTGGGATATGATATTCACACACGATGGCTTCAGCAGCTCTGCCTGCCCAGGATTCAGACTAACCTCATCCTTTTGCAGTTACAGAAAGGAACTAAAACACAAGGCTGCCCAACAAAAGAGCCACATGGGCTCTTTAAAATAAAAATAAAATAAAAATTTTATTTTTTTTTTTTAACGTTCAGTACAAAAAAAGTGCTCCTGTCACAACCCAAGAACTGTAATTTTCTCAATGTATCATCTCTTTAAAACCATAGGTATGGTCTAGCAATGGATGCCACTGCATGAATTCTGGTAACTTCTGTTTGTACATTGACTGAATTGCTACTCCTACAACTCCAGCAAAAATAAAATACAGAGGGCATCATCCTGCCTTAAAGCAACATAATCTAATACTTCATGTCTATTACCATGCATCAACAAATACAGAGGAAGACTGAAGGAACAGCAGAGGTTGATACAGAAGAAACCCAGAGAGCAATGCTTCAGCTTACCATATCAGCTATGGTCATCACATACTGAAGCATGAGACTGCCTTTCTGACAAAATTCTTAAGGTTTTTATTTTTTAAATCCTTACAGCTCCCATCTAGGATTAATCTGACTGGCATTTTCCAACAAGAAAGTATTGTTTTTATTATACATACACACAAAGACACCAATCTACCAAAATCAAACCTATGCACATGAGATTATTTTGAAAATGCTCTTTTTAAAAAAGGTCTTCTTATTAAAAAGAAACAAAAACAAACCAAAAAAAATTACGAACTGCTTATTTTAAAATTCATTATATTAGCAAATAATTGAGAAAATCCAAATTATATCTAATTAGATTTTGCCTAAACTAAATATCTACTTTATTTTACTTGAATTTGGGAGTTGATAATAAATATGTCAAATGTATATGGACTCAAAACTGGGTAACAGGATTATTATGTAGTGTAAAGTTATGAGCATTGCTATAGTATGCCTAAATCTTGTCAGCAACAGCCTCTAGAAACCTGGAGTGTCCAGGCTGGCCTCACTTCACCTGTTTAGGGCTTCCTCCAGTCTGGCCAGACATGAGAGAGTACATCTAAAGCATGGTGTAATTCTGGTGTTATCCATATGGTGCCCAAGGAGGATGATCAGTTCATCAGGACTTCAGACGTGTAAATTAAATACAAGATAAACAAGGTCCACGTTTAACTGGGTAATGCACTTTGCCTAAATACTCCAGCATGGGCTCATGCCCATTAATATGGAAACAAGGATGCATTCTCACTGCAGCATCATCCTTTTGCACTTTTGCCTTAGGGACAGCCAAGGTATCAAGGTACAAGGAAATCCCAACCAGTCTGAGCCAAATACTTAGGTCTGTAAGTCTGATCTGATCATGAGAATTGCTTTTCTGATTCCCCTTCAGCAGACCTGTAAAGCCTCCTGTTTCTTCTGTTTCCTTACTTATTTCTTATTTACTTTTCACAATTCAGGAGTGTAATTCAGGAGTGTAATGCCATTACACAGCATTCTCTTTGTTGGTTCTTTCCCTGTTAGTAAACACTGGTTTGAGTTTCCTTCCACAACAAGGTTTGTGTGCCTCAAACTCACAATAAAGACAGGGAAAGGAAAGTCCACCAGCTGGCCTGGAAACTCAGGGTCTGGCAAATCAGATCAGCCCCACATTCTTATGAATTCTGGTAAATTGGATATGGCAGGATTTTCAAGCTATGGCCTCTGGGACTCAGCTCATTTTTCTTCTAAAAAACATAGCATTTTCCTTTTTTCTCTCTCTCTCTCTTTTTTTTTTTTTTTTTTTTTTTTTTTTTTTTTTTTTTGTAGTGGAGATGGCTTTCTGAGGATTACATTGAAGAGTGCAAGGCCCTCAGCCTTCAGAAATGGAGGCAGAATACTTAAATGACAAAGTCAAGGCAATAAGACCTTCCAGGGGGTAAGGCCAGAACACAGATGCTGCTAGCTGGGGAATGCTATTTGTTGGCCATCACTTCCCCCATCACCCAACACACAATTTTGCATTCTTCACATCAACACAAGTCTCGACCAAATCTTGACCTTAACCATACCTTTTCCCTAATAATGCCTAAATTGTCCCATTGCCTAACTGCAAATAATTTATTTGCTTTGTGCTGTGCACCACTGGCAATTAAAGACTGAAAAGAGACCAACCTATTTCTCTTATATCCTTGGATTTGAATCACAAAAGTGTGATAACTCTCAGCATGCGATCACAACTGAAACGAGCCAGTCCTTAATTAAACAGAGGTTGAAGCTCATTGTTTAATTAAAGGGATGTAAATGCCTAATCATTCAAGTATTCTGAGCATACTCTGCATATCGTTTAATCTCACCACCCACACGATGAAGGCACGGATCTGAGACTTCATTGCAGTCAAACTGTTTGAAACAATCAGACCTATGCTTTTTACAGAAGATTTTTTCCAACGAGGTAAAAGAAATGTGAAAGTGAATTCATTAAGAGAGTCATTTCCAGTAAAAAGTGTGTGTGAAAGGAGAGAATCTGTGTGGAGCAGGAAATGGCCTTGCAGCACACCCACAGTTTTTGCTTTTTCTCTCATACAGAGGTTACACTCCATAACACTTTGTAACACCACCCACACCTTTCAAATAACACTCCAGTAACGTGTAGGATACTGCACAGATCCTTCTTTTGGCAGAGAGGACAGATTTTCCTCAGGACACTGAATGTTCATACATGCATTCAACAACTCAAAGATCAAAGGTGTTCAAAGGTGAACACACTTTCAGTTCTAGACAGACTCACTTGGATGTTCAAAGTAATATTCCCAACATTCCCAGTTTTCTGTATATCCTTTTTGTGTAGTAGGCCTAAAATAATTACTTTCTAAAGCAAAAAAGTTTATCTGAAAGGATTTTGCTGGAGGGTAAGCAAAGACTGAGAGCTTCAGGAGTTGGCTTTTTACCTCTACCTGACAGATACAATTGCTTACAAGGAGAGCAAAGGGAAAGGCATGGACAGATTCCTCAATAAAAAGAGGATAATAAAATAAACAATTCTTGATAAAAACAGGAGGGATCCCAGCATGGATTAGAAAATATGGCTAGAGAGCCTGAATTAAAATATTAGCAGTGACTGGAGCTTGAGTTATAGGCAGAGGAGCTGTAAGTGCACTTGTGTTTGACAGGAGAGTCACCACAAAAGGACCATGCTAATTTTCTGCCTCCAGCCACTCTTTCTAACCCTTGTGCCAGTGGCCACTTCCCTCTTAGACTGCACTGCAGCATATTCTGAGTGAAGCAGCGTGACAGACAGAGCAGCCCCTTTCCCCCCTCATCCAGTGAATTCAATGTTAAACCTCGTGTTGCCACAAGAGCGTTTGATAGCAGGATCATTAGAAATTTGGGCTGAAAATAACTCCCCAACCCAAAAATAAATGTCCCTGGCCTTGTCTGCAGAAATGCCTGTATCTGTAAAGCACAGGGAAGGTGTGAAGATGAAGAAGGTGTTGGGAGTTGGTTTGGTTTCTTGGTTTTGTAAAATACATCCATGCAGACTTAAAAATGTACATAAAATTAGTTTTGTACATTCCATGACTTGTAAGCTTCAACCACACAATAAAAAAACCCCCCAACATTTGTGTCATTTTAAACAGCAGTTCATTCTAAGTTAAGAAAAGTGAACTGTCATTTTCTGCAATGTGTTCAGAGGAGAGAGGAGACAGCAGCTTCACCATAGCAAGAACATGAGGCAAGTGTAGGAGAGAAAGAACTTTTCAGATTAGCTTTACCAGAGGCTTCAGAATTGCCTGTGCCTACCACATGCTAACACCTTGAGCTGAAGACTCTGGTACCTGTGGAAGAAGCTGTGCTACCTTTTTAAAGTGAGATAAACAGATGGACTGTTCCCTGTTTTCTTAGAGGATAGGCTGGATCCTACCTTTTTTAAGGGAATAGAAGTAACTTAACAAGTACCAAGCTAGTAGCCTGACATACAGCCTCGTGGTGCAGAGATCATTGAGTAGTGAGCAAAGCAAATAGTCCTACTACACAGAAAAGAATGTGCAAGAATTAATCACTCCAGCAAAGAGTGGGTCATTCATGCTCTTATTGCCCAGCTAAGCAGTCCAGGTTTTAGCCCTTACAAATGCCCACAAACTGTCTAAACTTCTACAGATAACCAACTATGAAGCTGATTATCAAAAAAGCACAAGAAATTTGCAGCAACAGCTTTCTGAAACCACACATCAGGTGGGAAATAAAAATATGGGAACTGTTACAAGGGGAAGAAGCAAAGACATTTGGAAATGAGTTGTTCTAGCTCAGCTTTTCTGTTCCTCATAGCAGCAAGGTTACCTTTGCCTGCACGACTCTCCAAAACAGTCCAAGACATTTTGAAAGGGTTTCAAAGTCAATACCACAGTGCAGTCATGGTGTTTTGTTCCCCATCCATACAGCCTTCACAGGGGTAAAGGATGTGCCAGTGAAGAACTATTCCACAATATTAAAGGAAAAAGGAAAACAGATTTCCAACTTCCCATCAGCCACTGGTAACAAATTGCCTTGTGCTGCCAGTAATGTTACAAAGCGACAGGATTCCTGTTGTTAAACTTGATGATCAGCAGCATCGTGAAGGAACACATAACAACAGTGAACTTTCCACAAAGACAGTTTGCTTCCCATAGATCTCCATATATAACCTTTACTGGTCTCAGTAGGATCATTACATCCATTAGACTGTGGACTCAGCACTGCTTTAGCTCTTAAGTTAATGCAACTGAGACTTTTTTTTTTTTACTTTCCTATTGGGAAGGAGCATGTGCAATTTTAGTGATTTCTTAGATCATTCCATAAGTAAATCAAACATTCTTTCAAGCCTAGTTATCAAAATTGTGTCCTTTGATACTACATCCTCCATCAAACCGCAGTAATCCAGATCAACACATTTTAAACCTTCACTATCTCTCCTAATATCATTCTAGCAGATAGAGTAATTAAATTTGTACTTTTTTTTTTAAGTCCTACTCAATAAATCTGAATAAATTAACAACGCATTACTAAGGCTGCTACATTAAATTTGCATAGTGCATTTAATGAATATGCAACTGCAAGTGAAAAGGTCTGCTACTGTGAACCTTCCACATTAGCATAACTACTTCCAGCATGTTTCTTAAATAATGCACTCATTTGCACATCACTGACTTGGCTAATTCTGACTTCAGTCAGGGTAGCCTTGTAATTAAGACTCTTGCTTTAATTTTTAATGAAGTTTATGTTACATCAATCCTGACAGTAATGAGGGGACATGGAAACAAAAAGGCTGCTAATAATTAAATTCACAAACCAGTTTGAGGGATAATAATTCCTGAGGAGAAATTACATGACTAATTATTAATTAAATATTCATACTATTGCAGGGCCATCTCCCTTAACTGCTCCTTCTTGTTGGTAATAATGCTGAGATGTGGATGCCTTCCCACAACCATTCTGATTTTAAGGTCTTTGGTTAATTTTAGTGCACCATTAATCAATATGACACAAAAAATAAAATTGCCTTAATTGGTATCATTTTATTGTTTCTAAATATTACTACAGTTGGTTTAGTTGTGTAGAATTAATCTAGTTAGTTGGGGCCCATTTTATGGGAACATAAATCCAGTTTATATCCATAAACTTCTAATGGCGGGACAACTTGACCTTTTTTTGTAACATTACTGTTTACAGATAATTACACCAACTCTTTAAAAGGTTGTTTAATAGCTTTGCATTCATCATAGTAAAATGAAAAACATGCAATATTATTTAACTCCAGACTATTCTAAGAAGGTCTCCAAGACCCTAATTTACCCCTGCTGAAAAGTAAGCAATATTAATTTGTGTGTTTTTAAGAAATGCATACAAATATATTGAAAGTGTTTGTGTATGGATCTCTATTAATTTTTTACACAATTTAGATTACATGTGTAACAAAAATAACAGCACTGAAATGGCATCTTTAACAGAAAGAAAGATGTCAGTGTCTCGCTTCCTATGACACAGGTCTTTGAATTGATAGTTTTCCAATCTCTTGTACACAAATACCATAAATTCACTGAGGAATTAGCCTGATTAATCCTAATTTATGTGGACATTTATATCAGCAAGGATTCTGCCTACTCAAAGTGTCATAAAAAAATGTTAGTATTACATGTTTATTAAAAGAAGCACAGTCTGTAGGAAAGTTTAGCAAGAGGAAAAAAATTATTTAAATGAAGCTTATTAATGACCAAACTCAGTTGCACTATCAATTTGTTTTAAAATTTATGTTAGTGCTTTAAAGAGAGAACACGTTGCATAGCATAAAATTAATTCTCAAATTATTAAAAAGACATAATGCATGTCCTTTTATCCTGAAGGGGCATTTGGAAATTCTGAACCAGGGCAAATATTTCATTTTTCTAATAATTCAAACCAGTTGATTCATCAAAGTGAAACAAGTCCATCACCATACATGGAGCAATGATTCCCTTTAGCTAGTGCTTGTCACATTACTACAATCTGACAGGTTTGTAGGGCATTATTACTAGGTCTGATTTGTACCACTCTATCCCTTTTACTAAATCTTAAAAATCTTTTTAACTTTTCTTTTTTCCTCTACTCTCTTAAACTAACACCTGAAGGCAATTTAAATATACCACATAATGAAATACCACTTTCATTCTCTCTAGAATTAAGATGTCGTTAACAGCCATCTGTTCCTGGTCCTGCTCTCTCTTTCTGCCATCAAAGAAATAATTCCAGGCATGAAACACCTCATCGGAGCAACAATCACCTGAAACCTCAGGAGTGCTGCAATACAAGGATGAGCCAGGCTTGCAGGGGGAGCAGCAACTGAAGAAACTTCTTCAGATAACTCGGTGTCAGTGTATGCAGCAGGTGAGGACACATCCTCCTTTCTCTTTCTTCCTTCCTTCCTGTTTCTAGAAGCAGAATCTCTTCAGCACTCTGCTTGTTCTCCCTAAAGTGCATTATCTGCTGTTCAGGACAGAAGGCATCTGGAGAGTTCTCAGGTTAAGGATCAAAGTGTCAGTCAAAGAGCCAAGGACACAGGGCCCATACTGATGCGTCTCAATGGAGTTCAGTGGATGCTGAACTAAGATTTGATGCCAGCAGTCAGAAAAGCACAACTCCAGCTGTGCTGCTGTGAACACACAACCTGTAGCAACATCACACAGGCTTTGATTCCTAGCCACATTTCCACAAGCTATGCAGAGTGCTTCTGATCAGGAGCTCAAAAGGGGCAGAGGAGAAGGGGTTGAGAGGGCAGGAGGTACAGGATGCTATTGCAAGCCCACAGCTGACTACCCAAGCAAGGCTCTTCCCTCAGAAGTTAGCCACCAGGCAGCACACCACCTGAGGCTTTAGTCCTCCAGTGTTTCCAACTGAACTTTCTCAGGCAGGTACACAAGTGTGTGTGTTGTGTGAGCATAGACAGCAAAATTGGGTGCACCTGGCTTACGAGTTCACCAGGCCTGCTTTTCTATGTAGATGCTCTGTACCTATGCAGCACGATGTTTTATGTCCCACCCTGCAGCAAGTGTGATACAGGGCATGAATAAAGCAATGCTTGTGTGATGGACCTGATGCAGTGGACACACCAGACCCATACATGTCCAGATCAAGACATTGAAAATCCTATTCTGAATTATACTGTTGTTGGAATTGGATATAAAGACATCTAGGAATCCCAAAATAAAGTGTCCAAATTCCTTAAATTCCACTAGAATATAATTTTCAGGAAGGAAAACAGGGTTTGTCTGGTAAAGACTTGCCACAAGCCAGCCACATTAAAAAAGACAGACCTGGGAATAACAGACCACTGAGCCTGGCTTTACTGCTTAAAAAATATGGTAATAGATAAACACCAGAAGGCAGTAATACCAATTGGGCATGATTTGCTTTTCACAAATCTAACATCCTTCTGCAACAGGATAAACACTCTTATGGGTAGAGAAAAAGCAGTGGATATCTCAAGCCTTGACAAGAAAAAAAATAAAATATATACATATATATACATATATGTATATATGTACACATCCATTGAAGTATGAACTCAGAAAAGAAAACCTCTTCTATGGCACAAACACAACTCCAGTTCCTTCCAGTTGTACATAATGGGGATTGCTTGCTCCAACATTATGTTCTTTCTGGCTGTATTCCTCTAGCCTTACCTCCATTTAGTCTTTATCTTCCTTATCTGGCAAAATTACTTTGAAATTCTGTGGTTACCCTTGAGACATTCATAATCCATCCCACCTTGCCATAGATTCATAGGCACAGTAGTGTCAGTAGTGAAAGTACTGTTTCACACCAGTACTGTTTCACACCAGTACTGTTTCACACCAGCGCAGGATCAAACCACACAGCCCAAGCTGACAACTTTCCAGTTTGACACTTGAACATTAGCAATTGGTCTTTTTGGTGGGTTTCTACCCATTTTTAAGTTCACATTTTAATGGATATTTTTCTGATATATTCTGAAAGCAACAGCAAGAACCAATACAGCAGATATGATCCTCTAAAACTCTTTGACAACCAAATAATTCTTTTTTTGTTTTTCTTTCAAACATCAACGAAATATTCTAGTATTTAAAGATATCATTGTTGCAGGATATTTTAAAATTGGATGATAGTCTCCTAACTGTTTTAATGCATAAATCTGTATAGCTTTCATAAAAGGCAGAAAATACAGCTGCCTGATTGCACTGAGGTGCACAACTGGTGTGTTAACAACATGAACTGGAGAGTGACAAGGGCAGGATAATCATGTTACTGTAAATCTGATTAAAGAAATGCCACTCAGCTAACAATCACTTCTGCTATCAGTCCCTCCAAACACCACCCTTCCATGAAATAATTCCATGTAAAAGAACTTTTTGATGTGTTCATTTGTCAGAAGCTGTCATGTCAGTTAAGGTATCACATTAGTGTGCAATCCTGCAGCCTGTCAATATTTCCTAGAGTAACAGCATCAGGCACACTGTTAGCTGCAGCTGCAGCACTCTGGCCAGTATGAAAGCAAGGGCTCCAAGCCACTGAGCTCAAGAGTGCTTAGAACAATGAAACAGTTATCATCTGAGGGACCCTTAATGCAATTCCCTTCTAAATGTTCTCAATTTTGATAGTGCCATAAAAAGTAAAAGGTACAAGGGAACAACCATACTTGAAAACTTGTGCAGATTTTTCAGGAACATACAGACTCAAATTTAGCATATGCAGAGAATAGTCTGAAAGAGAGAGATCACTTTTTAGCACACAGAATCCAAGATCATTTCCCAGCCATGCATACTGCAATGCCTAAATACTGCATCCTTATCCGGGACACCAGCCCTGCAAAAGTCTGCAGAGTTCATCAGACAGAGCAGACTGCCCAATTTATTTTGTTTTTAAACATACACAAGTAATTCTGGAGATGTTTTAACTACTCTACAAACGTGAACTGATTAGTCAATGTCTTATCTTTATGAAGATTATGGAATCCACCAATCAAAATGAAATTTTTAGGCAAATATCCCTGTACAGGTTTTCTTCCACTGCTCAGCAAAAGTAGGGGGAGCTCAGCATAGGCAGATTTCAAGTCAAGTCTCTGTTCTGCTTTTAAGCAGGACTCGAGTGAGAAAATATTTCTGAAGATACACTGGGGCTTCATTTAGCAGTACTGAGTGAGTCTCACAAAAATAATTTCCTCTGTAACAGTTTCTCAGCCATAAACAATCACAATAACGTAAAGGGACTTCTAACAGTGCAGGACAGGCTTGACCATATCTCCAAATCTCAGTTGCACTGGTTTTGATTGAGATAGAGTTAATTTTCTTCATAGAAGCCCATATGGTGCTGGCTTAGATTTCTGACAGAAATAGTGTGATAATGCTGACATTTTAGTGCTTACACAGCATCAAAGCTGTCAATGTTTCCTACACTTTCCCTCAGTGAGCAGGATGGGAGGGCACCCAGTCAGAACAGTTGGCCCCAGGTGACCAAAGGGATTTTCCCTGCAGGATAACTCATGCTCAGGAACGGAAAAGTGGCAGTGAAGACTTTCAGAGTGGCAGTATCTGTCAGCCCAGCTACCAGTCAGATGTGATGAAGCCCAGCTTTCCTGGAAACAGCTGAACATCTGCCTGCTTATGGGAAGTGAACAAATTGCTGCTTCTACTTTGCTTGCATACACATCTTTTTTTTTACCTATTAAACTGATTTTTACCTATTAAATGGATTTATTGTCAATCCGTGAGTTTTCTTACTCTTGCCCTTCCGATTCTCTTCCCTGCCCTGCTGGGGGGCCCCAAGTGAGCTGCTGCTGGGTGCCCAGTGCCTACTGAGGCCAAATCACAACAGCAGGCAGCACAAAAGAATAGGTGCACATCTATGTTTTTGGTAGTGTAGAAGCCTGCATTTAACTGCAGTTTTACCAGCTGTGCAGTGTAGAGCTGGTTGATGAAGCTTTTGCGTTTGCATATACAGGAACTACAGTCCACCACCCATGCAAAACTACCAAGACTTTCAAGCCCAAACACACCAACCTCCTATTCCAGTGCCCATTCCTCCTACTTACTAACAGAGGCATCCCAGTCTCACAGTGGTTCCCTTTCTCGCCCTACAAAACAGTGGGGAAGGCACAGTGTGTCCTAACCTCCTCTTCCAACAGGATTTGGGGCTTCGGTAAGAATAAATTAATAATCTCTGATATTCTCTTCTCTGCTTACCTCAGACTCTGTCAATGCTGAATTTCAGAAGCTTTCTACAGTCTTAAGAGGAACAAATAACTTACCAGCATTTCCTAAACACTATTTCTGATAGCTCTGTGCCCCATGATGTCGAAGTCCTATCCAGTTGTTCAAAGTATCTTATAATTAGAAGCTTGATAACACCCGAATCCATTTGCTTCTGTAAATCTCAGAAATTTCATTACTTTATCAAAACAAAACCAAAGAAATATCTCCCCAAACAGTTGTAAGATTGAGCAGACACATATCAGTGCCAATAATTGTGCACCAATATCTAATGCTCAGCCTCATCTACAATGAACCACTCAAAAGCAGCTTATCAGAGGTACTTTTGAGAAACGAGAATGAAAAGAAACCAGTGACAGTGAAGTCATCCTGCATTCTCAGTGGGGTCATAAATGGCATTTTTAACTATCTTTAAGCCTGAATTCAAGTATATATGTAATTCAACATATTACTCAGTGCAACATGTGCCTGACTAAACTACAGAAGGAGATCAAATGGTCAGGTATCTCCCCAGGACCTGGAAAGTGCCACAGGGAACACCTGCAGTTTCATACAGTGAGATTCACTGTGAAGGCAGGGACAAAACACCAAACCTTAGAAACAATTTGTTGCCTATTGAACTGAAGTCTCGTGAAGGCAAAGTGATCCACAGCTCTACCTCCACATTCAGTTCAAGGGGAGCAAGCATGGTACAAGCAAAGCAAGATCATCTGGGCTGTAGCTGGAAAAATGAGTTTTAGATGCTGTACTATTCTGTAGGAAACAGTTTTTTTTCTTGACATAAAGTCTGGGCCAAACACATGTCTCTAGAACTCCACTTCTAAGCAGACAGTTACATGGAAAACACAAAGCTGATGGGGGGACAGGTGGATGTGTTGCTGCATATGCCCCTGCACTGTTTCACAAGAGAGAGGAAACGCTCAAAGTCACCCCCTGGAAGCTCACTGAGCTGCTCAGGTTCAGCACAGGACCTGCTCCAAGGCCTAAGAAACAGCAACTCCTTGTCTCTGCTGGCCAGCCCCACACCAGGAGGTGTGACCCAGCCCCAATATATTGGGTAAATGGACTGATGGCAAAACATGGTATTCACCCCCTTTCCCACTTCAGCTTCAATCATAGTTCCTGACCTGTACAAACACTCATTAGGAGTATTACTGATGAGGAAAGACTATACAGCAATTTGATTTTCAACGTGTAAGAATGATTTATTTTTTTTTAATTGTAAATATCAGATAGAACAAGAAACAACAAGGGTTGTTTTGGGTAGCTGGTTTGTTGTTTGGCAGGTTTTGGTTGGGGTTCACCCCTCCTTGAAATTTAAGATTTTATTGAAAAAGAATGAGAAAATTTCCACCTAAAAAATGTTTAACCATAAGCTTACTGAAGGTTAAGTTTCAAACAACAAAAAATTGCTTCTTTTATTAAAGCAGAAAAAGAAGGAAAAAAAGAAATACAGAGTTTATACCTAGAAATGGAAACAGTAACAAATCATTCAGATCTACTTGTGTTTCTCCATCCAAGTTTTCAAGTCTTAGTGTTTGCCTGGCATGAACTAAGAGCAGAGGACATTTGTTATCCATTTATTGAGGTTCTCAGTGCCAGTGCTGTACTGATCACAGACTACCTATATTTCATCAGGAGACATTTATAGCAAACAGGAAGAGTGGTTACTGTATTGGCATTGCTGATGGAACCGAGGCTTTGTGCATTCCCTAAAGTTATCTGTACAGTTAGTGATGGAACAGCAGTTCAATGAGTGCTGCTCTCTCTTTCAGGCTGCGTCAGTGGCTTCTGCCAATGACAAACTCCACTGTGCTTTGTTGCCAGGATTCAATAATCAAATACTGCAAAGTTGGACCATTTTGACAAGATGTTTTAATTACGCTACAAAATTATTATTTTTGTTTTTAAGCTCAGGTGAGGCCAAGACTCCATCAACTGTTAAGTTGAAACACCTCATGACACTGAATGCAGATTTAATCACTTAATCACTTGCCATTGTTTAAAACCTACACTTCCAGTGAGCATCCCTGTTATTTGTTTCCCAAAAAGGAACAAAAGATCCCAGGGTCAAATGCACTGAGACCTCTAAATCCACACAAGGAATTCCTGGGTTCCAAGGGGATTTACATTAGTACAGAAACTTGTTTGTAGCCTGCCAGATGCAGATAGTAATAAGTAATTTTATTAATGTAGTTTGATTTTTACTTTTCCATCAGTTAAGCACAATTTTCATCTTGTTTTGTAAGAACTTAAGACTTTTTCATAATTTCAGTAACAAAGCAATAATGGGAATTTCTTTTATCCTTCAACATCACGAGCTAGTCAGATGAGAACTTCATATTGCATAATACATGATGCCCTGCTTTACATGTGATATGCTTTACAAAAATCTTAGTCTAATTGTGAAAGACTACTGTTACAAAACATTCTCATCACTGGCGTGTTTAATTGAGCTCCTGAGAGGCAATATCAGTAAGACTTAGGGATAAATAACCAGTAGTCCCATTGGTCTCACCAAGAATCCATTGATGTTTCATAAATCCTAGTCAGTACAAATCTAATTGAGTTACCATGCTGAATTAGCTTACATCTAAATGGCATTCATGTCTACAAATGGAATAATTAGAGTCTAGAAAATGGGATATATCAAGTGCTATCCCAAGTGACAACAGAAAGACATTTGTATTCATTCAATCAACTCCTTTAAAAAAGCAGATGTAATACTTGATTTGGGATTGATTACAAGACAGTGTTATTGAGCCCAGCAATGGCATCAGACAAAGAATGTTTATTTCTTCCTATCTATTTATATTTATTCTAAGAGATTCTTCACTTTGATTCTTCCCAATTTTGCTTTAGGATACAGAGTCATTACATGACTACATACTCCCTATTTTATATCTAGGGTAATGAAATCAGCTATACTCATTAGCTCTCTTCTCTCCACTACTAGAATCCTAAGATGAAGAGCAAATAATAAATAACAGGGTTTGCAACAGAACTTTCAAAGCTACTAATATTTCTAGCCTCAGTACTGAGTCTTTTTAGACAGAATAAAGCAAATATGACTGTTCGTTTTGTCACCTTGCTTAAGCACTTCCTTCTGTGTACTAAATTAAATAAGGTACCATTACACTCTTGCTGAAATGCAGTGACATCCTGCATTGCAGACTGAAATTTATCAGATGTCACTAGCTGGCTGATTCAGGCTTAGTTAAATAGCATCTGTTTTTTTCAGGACAAATATAAAACAGAGCTATCTCAAACTGTATATAAAACCACTATTAAATTAGAATGAATCTTTGCAATGCTGGATAACAGATTCCTTTAATTCAGAAAGTAGTCTAATTTGCATGCATATTTTATTTATTACACCAATTAAGTTTTGCAAATAGTTTGCAATGAGGTCCCTATGACCTAATAATTCACAATTACTCCTGGGATATTCTGCCCACTTTAGCACGTTTTGAATAATATTGCTATCTCCTTGAGAAAAATAATGCATTTTTTACCTGATGGATTTATTAAGAGTGTGCACACCTCTTTCTTTACCAATTTTACTCCAGGCAGGGTTACTGCAACTACTTCATAGGCCTGTGTCGTGTTGGTTAATGAATGCTTTCCTTCAGATTCCTGTTTTCAGATACTTGTCTTCTAAGCTCTTGTGGAAATCCCACATAGATACAATCAAGATGAGCACTCCAGGTGGTAACACAACATAAATGAATAATAATAATTCAAAACTGCCCGGATGATATTATGTTTCTGCTACAGCATTAAATAATGGAGCATAGTTGAAGATGGATGTTAGCACAGTCAAATATACTCGAATCTGGTAAATGTGGTGCAGATTTATACTGCAGAATTTAACTTCCAAAAAGCTGTGGAAAAAAAATGTAATTTTACGGGGTTTTTTTATCTATTCAAATAATGACAAGTTGCATGGAGTTATATTAAAAGAACAAACTACCATATAGTTTGGTCTGCTTTAATCAGCTTTATAAGGAATTTTAAATGAGCTCAGAGTATGAAAAAATGCTTTTTGTTACAGTATTCAAGCAAGACTGGCATTTCCTTGTACTTCACATGCATAGCTTCCTCCCTTAAAGCATTCAGCCAGTAATCTCCATTTCTAAATTTATTTTTCATTTCATAACAAACAAGCTAAAAAAAATCCCTCTTTGTAAGAATGAAAAACTTCAAGCTTGCAAAGACAGGGAAGATGAGATATTTGCTAAAAAACATCAACCAGAAAAATCAGACATATTTTGCATGTGACTCACATGCAGACTTGAGTATATGCCTGTGTTTTTGGAGAGGTGATTCCTATGCAAATAGGAAGCTGCTCAAGAAATGAGTAGCCCACAAGAGGATGGAATTTTCTTTTAAAATTATTTTTCCATAGTGGTAGGAAGCACCTTGGTATTACTAAATATTTTCTCAGAAAAGATTCTTGGGCATGCTCAGATAAAAACCTTAACATTGATACATCATAGTGAAAAATCCTCCCTCCTGTGTGCCTCCAGTGCTTTTACACTGTGTGTAAAAGGTGTATTTTCCAGCATTGGGCTAGAGCATGGGGGGAGCACTACAGGCTTCAGCTTCCCTCTGCCCCACACCAGAAAGCTTGGCAGCTCCTCACACACCCCCTGCCTGCCCACAGGGTCCACCACTGCCCTTTGCTGGAAAAGCAAATCTGAATATTCCCTTTTCTTCCACTTGATCTGCTCTGCTCTACTGCAGTACAACACTGAGCAGAGTACAACACTGAGCAGAGTACAACACTGAGCAGAGTACAACACTGAGCAGAGTACAACACTTCCTTCTCAGTGTAAACAGCTTCTAAGTATTTGTGACGAGCTCAGCTTCAGTCTTCATAGGACACAGTCCCTTTGTCAAAGTTCACACACCTCATCCCTGTCATTGCAGGTCATAGTTACCTCCCTGCAGCCATCTTTGAGGTTTGTCTCCCTTTATTTCTCATTTTACATCATCCATAGATACTAAAGTGCCAAGTAGTACACTCCATGTGGAGCCAGATCTTGCCTTCACACAGAGCAACCAACCCTGGTGCACTCTGTACACAAATGGCACCATCTGCCCACCCACCTTCTCACCAGATCCTAACCCAAAAGCAACTGAAATCTGAAATCATTCTTACTGCTGACTTCAACCTACTCGCTCATGCTGACCCTCTGCAGTGGCCTGCCAAGCTCCCTGTCCCATCACCCCTGTGGTTATCCATCATCTTTTCCTCACTGGTTCCACAAGTAAATCTCATTTCAGATTACTTTCCCCAGCTGATTTGATCTGCTCCTCTTTTGCCCCTGGGTTCATGGGTACTTTCTACCTTTTCTATCACCTTTAGATTGTTTTATTGCATGTCTGACACTTCCCTTGTTAAAATGCACCTAACAACCTAAAGTGGAACAGGCAAAGAAAACTATTATGCTTCAAACTATTTTTTTTTTAAGTATCTGTTTCCTTATCACCATCAAGTTATTCCAGAAGGGAATGCTGCAAGGCCTACATCATGCCTTTCCTTAGAGTGGCACACACACTTTTTGACAGCAAAACAAAGCCATGAGTCCTGCATCTTGTTCTACTGAAACCTGGTTTTAAGCAAGTGGAAGCTTTGTTCACGTGCCTGAGACAATAACCCAAACCAGCAAAAACATTCAGTATAAAAGCCATTTACACAATGTAAATCTCCAGTGGCCCCATTCATTGGAGCAATGACAACTGAAACCAAAGCCCTTGCTAAACAAGATATGTAGCAAAAAAAATCTTACAAAACAAGCCTAAAACAAAGCAAGTTTACAATATCTGTAAGTATAATATGGAATAGTCACAAACTTGCCAGCTCTGGAGTTTTCCTATTTTAATTTTGTGCAGTTTCATTAGCCTCCTTCCAAGGAGATGTGCTGGAAGGAACTCTATAATATAGGTCATTTTTAGTAGACATTTATATTTCATTGTTAATTGGCGATGCAAGGGAGAATGAAATAGCCCAGAAGGTCTACCACAGGGAATAGCTTGCATTGGCAAACAAAACGAGTGAGTAATCCAGCAGATCTGTTTCCTTTCTAAAATCCTTCTATGGCACTGCATTTCCAAGTATGTGTGTGAAATGCAACAAATCAGAATTAGTACAAATCATTTCGTGCAGTTGGGTGATGTGCAGGGCAGATGAACCAAACCCCCATTTCTTCTGTTTACCCAACAAATAATCAGAGATGACAAACAGATCAAGCCACCAACCCAGAAAATGCTGTAGTGACCACACAAAACTAGAACACTTTGTTTCATTATATTTGACATGGATTTAGTTGGACTACATTTCCCATCATGCAACGTGTAAGAACCCAGTTGACAGTTTTAGTAACTACATTTTCTAAGAATACAATTGTGACTCAGCTACAAGAAAACACAGTGCACAAAACTGCTTGGTGTTATTGAAAAGGGCACAGACTATGTGATTGTTTATCAGTATACAAAATACTGAGTGAAATTTTCCCACAGGAGCAGCAGCCTGAATAGTATTAACAGTGCTTTAAACTGTAATGAATTCCCAGTCTAATTCACGATGAGGTTTCAATTTATACCACATTTAGAGTACTCCAGGTTCAAGTAATCACTGCAGTAATTAGCGTACTTCCAGTCCTCCAAAATAAACCCACTAATTTTTGCAATCAGCCTTCATTTGGTTAATCACCAGTTTAATTGATTTAATTAGTTTGATCTGCAAAATTAGTCAAGTGTAAATACTGTTTTGTAAACAGAGTTTAGCTCCAAGCTGTAATATAGGGAATTCTAATTCAAAGCTAGAGTTAATAATAAAAACCAACACACACGATTTTGTTGCAGTATCCAGCAGTTTTAAGTCTGTAAGACACAAATCTACACTTTTAATAGATAGTACTATTTGATATTGATGTCAAAACTAAGCACACTGCCTCTCAAAGTTTTATCCTTCACTAATGATTTTTACACTATGACAACTAACACTAGAACAGTGGATTTGCATTCTCTAGGTTAAGAGCAGAATTTTTCCTTTTTTTTTTTTTGCTTTTGGTTTCAAAAGATACTAAAAAGGCATTTACTAATGAGACAGACCAAAAGAAGAAAAATACATAAGGAGAACTCTGGTTACTCCTAAACAAACATTATTTTATCATTATTTTAAAAGGCACAGAAATGTGAGAAGCGAGCCAAGCTGGAAACCTGGGCAGTAACATACAAAACAGAGGGGATGTCTAAATAGAAATTCTAAAATTACAAGTAGAGCAGAATTTAAAATAGCACTGGAATAAAAAATGTGCTATTCTAACACAGCTCCATCAGTTACTGCTACTAATCATTATAAAAGTACAGGTGATCCTCTGAAAAAACACTATGTATTCCATGACAAATACCCAAATTCACTATGCACACAGTAAACACCTCTGCATTCAGAACAAGGCAAGTATCTTCTTGGTAGGCAGGCTAGCAGGTACCTAGGAAGGCCAGGAAAACAGGAAAGAGCAATCAGCTTTCCATTGAATAGCATTCAGAGAAAGAAAGTGCCTGGGATTCACCTTATAAACCAGCAAAACTGGAAGAGATTTAAGAGATTTTGAAAAAAAAAAAAAATAAAATAAAGGAGGGGATAGTGCAATTTAAAAAATAATGCAGACAAGAGATTAGGTTTTAGCTGGGCTGGGCTGCCCTTGTCATTACAGTCAAGCCACTCACATTTCCTGAATGTCACTTCAGTGTAAATGTAAATAGTGTTTGTTCTGAACTCATACAGAAATTGCATCAATCCATTACAGAGAAGGGAGGAAAACATACTTCTATTGAAAAATAAGTTTTTATCAACAAAACATCAAAAAGTTATGTCAGATTATTTTTATAAAATTATTTATATTTCAAATTGATGTAAATGGAATTTTTTTTCTATTTTAGTTTTTAAAGTTTTACAAAATTTCACGCTCCTTTTTCTCTCATTTTCCCCCCACCTCCTTTTTCCATCTGAACCTTTAGAAATTATTTCCAATTTCAGTAACCATACTCAAAGATTTCCTTCATTGCCTGAAAAATTCTCTTTCCTGACAGCACAGTATTTTTCCAACTCCAGAGATATTACAATTTCAGAGAAGAAAAAGAAAAGAAAAGATAAATCCAACTATCATTTATGTCAGTTACTGTAAGAAATGGAAAATATCTGAGACAAGAGATAGTAAGGAAAAAAAAAAGCTAAATCAAGTTTCTCTCCATTCTTATTGGAATTTCTCTCACAGAACACATTTCCAACTTCATACCAAATATTTTCTTCAAAGTATTTAATGGAGAAGTTTATTATGTTTCTTTGATTTGCTGAAGGTCAGTGCCAGGCTCTGTTCCACCCACCCCATCACTGCTCAGCCTCTGCACAGAAAGACAGGGAAAACTTGCCAGATCTAAACTAAGAAGGAACTGCAAAATCTGAACCCGTTCTTTCCTGTCATTTTGAAGCCTTATTTTTCATTTTTCATGATGTATTAATTTGTGCATTTGCAAAAACAACTGTGAATTCTGTTCTGTGCATGTGGTGTGGTTACCACTAAGGAGGATTTGGGGGATTCACATTAAACTGAGTCCCAGATGTTTTTGTCCTTGTGATTTGCATGGATCTGTTCTTCGTCAGTGCTAATTATCAATAAAAATGACTGAATTAAATCAACTGCTCTGCAGAAGACCTATTTATGCACATGATCAAAAGCACAGCTATGATGCAAACCCTGAAGAGTTTTCCAATTGCTCCATGGAACTTCAGTGATAGGTCTCTTCATAGAAGAGTCAACCCTACCCCTACCCCTGCCCCATCTCCTGAGCCAACACAGCCTGTTGAAGTCTCTCAGTCTCTCTGCAGGACTTTTGTGTGAATAAATAACATTTGCTGGATGAAAATAAAACCTCTAATCACCAAGCCCTTGAAGAACAGCACCCTGTAGAATAGATTACAATATTATAGCATGTTCATTTCATTTCATGTTTCCACTAGTGCTCTTTTAACAATGACAGAAACTGAACATTGCATACTCATTACACCATACTGGAGGGAGTAGGATAGCTTGTAAATATGCATCAAACTGTGGGTAGATTTTCCTTCCTTACATGCTGTGTCTGAGCTGGGGCACACACATGTATACTTGAGAGCAAGAGCTGGGGTGTATTCCTGGCATGCTGCCATCATCAGTGAAATATGTCCTCTTTACAGATGTTTCTTATACTATTGGGAACAAATTGCTCATCCATACACACAAAGGCATAAGATACTGCTAAGAAAAAAAAATGTTTATATAGCCAGAGAAAAATGGGTTTAAGCAAATTCAGTTTGAAGCGTACCAAGTGTGGGCACATTAACACAATGGGCAGCTTCCATTTCCTTAAGTACAGGTCAGAGATAAAAGCATGTTGCATTTCATAGGTGGGATTATAAAAAAAGATCATTAAGTTTAACCAAATGCAGAGCATAATTGAAACTTAGCGACTTTGTTGGTATAAGCAACACACTTGATAGTTTTACAAATAAACTGGAATTTGTAATTCTGCATGCTGTGGCTTTGAAAGAGATGTCGTACAACTAGGAGCAGTGGGGGAATTCCAGAGCTCCTTTAGCCAGTTCATGCAGAAGCTACAGCATGGCTCATTCTCCTGAAAAGGGAAAGGTGCCCCCAGATTGTTCAGATACAGAAAGACCTGTTTGATAAAGGAGTTGGATAAGAAGTTCAAATTGCACAGATGACTTGACATCAGAGTCCTGCTTATCAACAGAGACTTATAAAAGGGTTTTAATTTTTACATGTACATAATATGAATGCTTCTAAAAGTTTAGAGGCTGGGAATCTCTGTTTAATTTCACAGTCAGTTCCATGATCACTGGGGCTGGATCTCTGCACATGCATGTTGTGAGGATCTCCATCACCACATTTCTGTCAAAGGTGGCAGAATATATGAGATAATGTTTGGACAGGATTCAGGCTCTTAGTTTTATGCTGTTTATGGGAAGATTCTGCATAGCCTGGGATGGTGTGGATGTCTGATATCTGGCCCAGAATAAACATTGCTGGTGCAAAGTTGTATCATGAATATTTTTAACAGATTCAGACCAGTAGAATGAGTTTAATGGTTGGCTTAGTTGGATTAGCAAAAGGTATTATGAAGAAGCAAAATTTTTTGCTAGAGTAATTAGAAACCCTAAAATAGCACATATTTTATCATTAAACTGTGGCTCCAAAATCCTATATTCCCTGACCACATTTTAACTAACCTGAAATTACTTTTTAATTTAATTTTATAGCAAGCTGTGCTAGCTATGCTCTCACAGGAACAAGAAATCCAGAGACTGAAATACATCCTGTACTTATATGTATTATTCAAAGTCATGTTTTGTATGAGATTGATTGATTTGCTCATTTTTAAGATTTCTTAGGCAATCAAGAGTAATTCTGAATGAAACAGTGAATGGATAGTGATCATACTTGCCATATTTGATTTGAAACCCTAGCATTTGGCTAGGGTTAACCTATTTGTGTTTGTTTCCTTTGACCACGCATTAGTAACATTTGATTAAAACAAATAAGAGTTGTACATATTCCTACAAAGCATACTACAAATTCCTCAGCAGCTTTTAGACCAGATTTTTTCCATTTTTGAAGGCACAAACACACCTCAGCAGAAGTCTCGAAGCTCATTTGACTTCTGGTGACCACAGTAGATCACACTACAGAGCTCTCATCATGAATACTCTGCCAGAAATTGGTCCATAAATATAACACAAACAGGAAAAAGAGCTAAACTTCTTAAGTAATTATTTTAAGTCACAGCAAAGGTTCCCCTCTTCCCCCTCAGATGCTGGTTACCCTTATTCTCCTTTTCCATAGTCTGCAGTTTGTGATCAGAGGGAATGAGGACAAATTATAAACAATATGCAGCATTACAGGACACATATATAAGGGAATAAGAGACAGTTACTTCATTTACATTCTGGCAGCAGTCAGAATTTCTGACAAGTGGATGAATTTGAGTGACTTCAGGCACACGGTCACGTCCAATTGCTTAATTACCACCAAAAAAAATATACCACCACAGGCAAAGGCTCACTCTCAAATTTACACCCTAGTTTCAATCACATGAATTACAAAACAAAGTTACCCTCTGCCTCTGATCAAGGCCTCAAAGTTCTCACAAAAGTCTCTCCTTGGAAACGAGGACAAACGTTTCCTTATAGATGCTGGCTGCTTCCCTCATCAGCCAAGTATCTCTTATTCCTAGAACACACACTTCTCCATGTCCAAAAGGTGTTTAGGAAGGCAAACAAACTCCTGTTACCACAGCATAACTTCAGAGTGCCTTAAGACTCATCTCTGCCACACAAACCCATGTGGCCTCCCCCCAGCTGTATCCTACAACAGTGATTACACATTAATACAATCTCCTTCCTTTCCCTTTATCACCATCACTAGACAGAAGACCATTCTGAGTCACTGTACTGCTTAAGCATATGGGTCCAGGGTTGCAAAAAGTGAAAAAAACATTTAGAAATGGGTGAGTATACAAACAGTGAAGAAAAAAATACTTTCCCTAGAATAGTCACTTGAATTTTTTTGAGTGACTGTTAATCAGAACCACCTTACTCTTCTGAATACTTCCATGGTCCCACTGGAGGTGGGCAGCTTTCACAAATGCTGACAATTACTTCCAAATGGAAGCAGCAGCTTCCAAATGGAACAGGCATCCCCTTGAGCACCCTGAGCCTCAGGTGCTGGTCTTTATTTTTGAGATAGCAAAGGCACAACAGGAACTTGCACAGAACTTATCCTTGGCATTTAAACAGATTTTAAACCAGTGAACATCACCTCATCTGGTGAATCCATAGCATCCCTACACTCATAGCTTGTTGTCCTGATTTATTCCTCCTAAATCATATTATCCTTCATTGAGCTATTTCTGTGGCTGCCAGGCTGTTAATTTCCCATGCAGTATGTGGCTATATCAGATAAGATAACAGCCAAAATGAGCACAGAAAAGCTTCTAAGGATATTGTATGGCACTTTGTATTACAGACTTCAGCAAGAACATGCTGTTTTCCATGATGAATCTATTCCTAAACTCTCCCCTCCGTTTTTTTTAGTAACCAGGTAAATTCAGATAACAGTCAATCTTCAAATGGGAATCATTATGCTGAGACCAATAAGCCATAAGGAGCAAATACTGATATTTTTAAGATTATTAATGGAATCAAGGCCTGAAAATTGCAAGTTAGACCCTTGTAGGAATAATATAATTCAAATTAACAGCAGCAGATTTATATAACTTGTATCTCAAGACAGCTGATGTCACCCATGAAGAAAAATGTCAGAATAAATTGGTAAAAAGTAATGAGAATAAATTTAAAAGCTACCTAGAGGTTAGCACTTTGCCTATTCCTCTACCTTCAGTCTGCCCTATACAATGCAAGTCAGCTGAGCAGAGCTAACAAGACCTCTTCATGCAGTTCCCTACTTTCATGTGTTTATTTGGCTATATTCCACCCACCTAAAAAATTGTTTTCATAAACTCCCAAAATATAGTTCCCTTTTGAGAATTCCCCTACTCCCCTTCTAAGAGCACTTAAATCTAACCAATAAGGAAGCTGAAACTGCATACAGTATTACTCAAAGTCTGTAACCAGAATCAAGGGATTAATCCACAAAAAACCCTAACAAACTCCATTACAGTCTATAACATGGGAGCCAACAGCATTTTTAAAACAGCGCTGCAGATACTTGAACAACTGTCATACAATTGTCAGCTTCACTCCATTTTCACACGCACTGCACAAGTGGCATGTACAGCTCACACCACTTATGTTTCATAGCTTCATGATGGCCTGTTTGTCACATTTTCTTTAAACTGCTCTACAGAACTTAGAAGCCCAAGTCCCATTTCCAAAAGCAATTTAAGTACCTCAAAGCCTAAGCTATATGACTTTGAATGAGGCTGCAGATACCAACCTGATGGACATAAGCACACAGACAGAACAGTCCATGGTTATAAATAAGCATCACAGCAGTATTTAAGAAAAGCAGTTATGGCTAATTTCTACTGAAATCAAAGGCACTGGGCTTCTAAGTGCACTAAAAACATTTCTTGAAGCATATCAACATTTTAAAGCATAGCCACCCTTCTAAAAATCTGGACTGAAAACACAGACTCTGCAAACATCACCCTGTTTTCAGAAGAGACTCTCTGATATGCCACAGATGCATTTCTGTCTATACACATATGTAGTGCATGGGTAACACATGAAAGAAGCTGTAGACATTTCATGGCTCTTGCCCCCCCCCCCCCCCCCCCCCCCCCCATCAAACCATCATTGTCCTACAGCAGAAGCCCAGGATAACCTGGGAGAAGCTCTCAGTCCATCCAACAGCTGCAGCTTCAGAGTACATGATCCCTGTAGCCAAATGTGTGACCAGCTCAGATATGAAAAATACAAAATACCATTACCCCGATCACAACTGCCTGATCACCACCCCTGCCCTGTTTGTACACACCACAGTACACCCTTCGCTATCCCTTGGCTGGGTGGCTCTCCTGTTATTGTGGCTGCTTAACCTCCAGGAATCTTCCCAATCACAGAAGCCTTCATAGCCCCCAGAAATAGTTTTGCCTACTTAGGATCTAGCTCCTTAATCTCATCAGTGAAGCATCTATGTCAAATAAACATGTTCTACAAACACTGGTATTCATTTAGTGCTGAGGTACCACAACCACTCGAAATGCTAAACTCCAGTCAACCTTCGTAATGCCTTTTTTTTTTTTCCCCTGGCAACATTACACATCCTTGTAGAGCTAGTGTGAATATTCAAATACTGTAATTGGAAATGATTTACTTTGTTTTGAATTAACTAAAATTCCATTGTTAAGCACAAATACTGCTTCACTAAATCATCAAGCTTTTAATAGGTCCACATGAGCAGGTTACCGAGCGTGTTAGGATTTATAATGCTCCTGGGGAGCTGACCACTGTATTATGCTTCCTGCTGCTAGGTAATATGCATGACACATTTCTGGACACTAATTCATTTATTTAATAGTAACAGTATGCAAAAACAGAGTTCAAAATGAAGCTGACATAGAAGGTATAAAAGTTTTATTAATCCATAGCTAATCAAAGGCCAGAGGAAGGCATATAATGGTCGCGTTTACAGACCATAGCGAATGTGAATAAATTAAATTTTTGTTTCCTAAAATCTTCCTAATAGGATGTACTCAGATTGAAACATTTATACTTTTAATTACAGTGGCAGCCAATTTAGAGCAGGTATCTGGTTGTACTGTACTTAAAACTTGGCATCAAGGATCTCTACAAATCCTCTCATCGACTATTTTTTGAATCTGATTTGTTACTGTGTGCACTGTGTCCATGCTCAGAAATAACAACATTATTTACTTTCTCATTTAATTATACAGTGACAGATTACTTGTAGAGGGAAAGGGCACTGAGGGAAATGATTTTTTCCCTGTGAAACTCCCCTGAAAGGCTCAGCATCATGTACATACAACATAACTTTATGACTCTACCCTTCATATGTTTGTGTGTAGGAATAAATTGATAGAACTGCTAGTATGGAAACAGACATTTCTCCAGGCAAAAGTTTTCATAAGATCACCCCTTCATTCCTAACAACCTATCAAACATTCACATGACATTGCAAGTTGCATTTGAAAAAAAAATCTAATAGTCAGTTACTACCAAGTAATAGCTGACTCAAAAATACTACAAAAATCAAAAGGAAAAGGAATAAGAAAACTGGCAACCATATTTATTTGATCTATGTTTTGAAATACCCTTAAAATTTCAGATTTTAGTTTAATGCCAATTTTCTAGAAGGCAATATTCCGATTTAGAAAGGCTGGAAAAAACTGAGAGGACACAATGCTTCTATAAAATCTGTATCAGGACAAATTTCATTAACATGTGGAGCTAAGAAAAAAAAAGACATTTTGCTGAAAACAAAAAATTATCCTCTTTACATTACTTGGGAAACAAATACTCGTGAAGCTTGCAGTTCTATGTCACTGATGGGCCCTTACCCAGCACAGAACTCAAGGAGATAGCAGTATGGAAATCAACGTGGCTGCCTGAGTGAAGGCAGGTGCTTCAGTGCCACACACAAAACCATTGCAGAGCTGGAAACAGACTACCAGGTCTACACTTTAACTCTGGCTCTCCTGTAAGAAAGATCAAGAGCTTTCCTGGAGCAGTAAAATTGTACAGAATTATGACCTTTATTCCTCAGCAAGACTTGCTGCTTGGGCAGAAGAGGGCAGCCGTGCAGAATGTGTCCTACATACCAGCAACAGGACACATCTAAGGGGTGGATTATCATCCAGCCAGTTGGAGCCAGACTCACAAAGATGTCAGAATCAGTTACTCAAATGCACTCAATCTGTGTCTTGTTTTTTATCTTTCTGTTCAAGTCAACAACTCATTTCATGCTACACTTCATTCCATCTCTTTCTTCCTTTGCTCTCTGCAACTTCTGTTTGTTGTTTGGTTTGACTCTTCAAGAGGCTCTCATTATGAATTTGCAGGGCACCTCATACAGAAAGCCTTGATGCTACTTCATGACTTCATCACGTTTCAATAACACAAATAAAATGTAATGGCTATGGACAGCCACCTCCACCCATGCATAATAGTGGGCACACTGAGAAGACACTAACCTCAGAGGTCTAAACATCCAGTGAGCTTTTTTCAGTTCAGGAGGACTGAGTGAGCAAGTAGATTCATAGGTGTCTGACCATGGTCCAACTCATTTTAAGTTTATATAAAGTTGCCTCAAAAGTGCCATTTACAGTAGCTGGATTAGCTCCTCATCAGCAGCTGCAGCAGCTGAAAAAGGGATAGCATATTAGACATACAAATTCTAAATCTTTAGAGGATGGACACATTCACATACATTCCTCCCAACTTCTGTCCACGTCTTCTCTCAGGAGAGGGATCTACTGGATAGGAACCTGCCTCACACATCCAACTGAAAGGACTCAAGACTGGGAAATCTAAGTGAAGCCTGAAACTGATTCCAGGCTTCTCTGTTCCCGTTCTTAAGCCTCTGCTTGGCAGTCCACAAGTAGTAGGTGCTATGCCCAAGATGTCATGCTTTATTTGCTTTTTTATAGTGCACGTCCCAAAGCATGAAAAGAGTGACTGATGTGTCTGTGATGATGGGTTTAAGTATCAAAACTTAAAAAGCAGCAGCCTGGAAAGGCAGTATTCCACAATATCAAGAAACTAGCACAGAAACAAGACACATTTAATGCTTACAGAAGATTTTGTATTTTACTGGCTCTGAGTAACTTTTATTAACCTGAAACATAGAAAGGTATCTTCCAGAAGCTGGGTTCGTGTGACACAAACTATTGAAGCTATGTTCTTGCTGTTTATGCTGCTGTAGAAACCTCAAGCAAAATAGTTTTATAAAAGCATAAAAACTGGATCCAATGGAAATTACACAAGTCAGTTTGGGTCACGTGAGCACTGCATGACCAGAAATAGTGGATAAGCAAGGGCCTGACATCCTCACAGAAAAGGCTGGTTTGCTAAACACACATTCAAACACATATATGTATTTATATACGTGGGTATGTGATATTATGTACTCAGAAACAGACTGTACACTCATCCTGCATGTGCCCACTGTAGCTGACTGCCTGCATTTCCTTCTGCCTCTATTTGTGACCAAAGTGATAAGCTCTTTTGAAGTTCTGAAGAAACCTGAAGGATTGCAAGATGAGTCCTTAGGAGTCACAGTTCTTGAGCAAAGACTTCAGTGTAGACCTAGAGTAATCGTGCATGTTTGCATTCTTAGCTCCTGGTGACAGTGAGGTAAGATCTGTCACAGGAGTATAAATTAATACTAAAGCAAACAAGATTTACTTTGGTTTAGTAACAGATAAAAAGAATAGAAGGACTTGTTACTTTGGCTCAATAGCTGAACAGTTCCTATGAAGCTGCAGTAACTCAGTTGGGGTTCTAAGTCCCTAGGCAATAAGTGTACACATCTCTTTGTGGAGGAGGAGGTAGGATGATGGACACTCCCAATTTGCTGTTTTGTGATAGTGGATGAGAGCTTTGAACACCACCACACGTCACCTGTAATTTCAGAAACAGTGAGAATAAGTGTCAGCTGGGCCTCCTCTGATGAAGCAAAATCTAAACTGAAGTTTGCTTTGAAGAAATTAATTTTAGATATTGAACTTTATATACTTATCCTCTGATGACAGGTAAGAACAATCTATGTTAGAACTGCATGAACATACTGTAAGTCAGAGCATACCCTAAATTTGTTTGCAGAAGCACTGATACACTGGCATACCTCATCTAGTGAGGACAGGCATGAATTTACTGCATAAAATTAGATAAATTTTTTTCAGTCTGCTTCAGAGGGACATTAATTCTTTGAAATGGAACACAAGCTTCTCATTTGCACACCAAGGCTACATATAGGTCTGATTTTTGCTTTCATATAAGAAAGGCTAATTTCAATTGCCAATTAAATGATTTCATTTAGATTATAGTGGCTAATATGTCTCATTTTGTAAAAATCTTTAATCTTAAAGTTATGCTTGCTGCTAAATGATGTTCTACCTTTATTTTTTTGCTCTTTAAAGCAAATTATTCATTATTTGTGCCATCAGTCACTAGTTTGCTGACAAAAGGCTAAAGGCCAAAACAGGCTTATTTTGATTTTAATATCCATTAATGGAGTTAAAATAAAGCAGCAATCTTAAGTGTTCACACTATAAATACCACTGGCTTGCATTCAGAGCAGTCAGGCTGTGTGTGAAGAGCAGCAGCTGCTGCAGGCTGCTCCGGGAGAACGGAGGCAGTGTTCACAATGGATCTGTTCAACGTTTCTGTGCAACAGCAGTGAATGTCTGAGAAATCAAGTTATCACTGCCTTAAATCCCCCATCACGATAACATGCACTTCATAAACCAGCTGGACAAGAGGACAACATGGAAAGCCTAAAGGTTAAGTACACATTATTGACCTCCAGGAAGTTGTGTTCTACAGATCATTAAATATGTTGTGCTCTTCTGTTTCAGCTGGGCACACTGAAAAGTGCCTTGGGAACATTATTTAAAGCTTAGATGTTCTACCTACATTTGTGTGACATAAAATCAATACCTTTTCCCTAACCTTACTTGCTTAGATTATTCTCAGCTATTAGGTGCTTTTTAAACCTCAACAGTTCAATCATTTGCATGAAAATGTATGTGCCCATTCATACATTTTAATGACATACAGACCCAGATAGGGAGCTCATCTTGTCTACATCAGAGTTCAGCCTACATAACACATGAAACAGAGGGCATGTTGGAACAAGGGGGGGTCTTGTTTTAATGCTTTTTAGCTGCTAGGGGCCCTGCTCATTGAGGACCCCTATGGAGGTGCAGCACACCTCTTAACAACTGCACTGTCCATGCTTGCTGCAGACAGGAAGCAAGACTGAATAAGAAAATGATAGAGTTCTGCTTGGGTTGACCTCTTGACTGAAAATTAGTCCAGGAATGTGGCTACATGCCCAAGTTATCTTGTGCTGAGGGGGATTTGGCACCAGCTTTACTCAGATTACTTTGGCAGCTTCTTCTCAATGTTGTTCTTACCCATTCCTCAGTTTCTTCTCTCTTGCAAGCCTGATGCTAATCCTAGCTCTAACCTCTAGATTGATTTATGTAATGGTATACACTGACCCCTCGGGTTAAGAGATGCTTAAGGTGAGGGTGGTCCTCACTTCATTATAGCATTTACTTCTGAACTCCCTTTGTTGCTCCCTTCTGTCCCACCTGTCTATTTCCTGGAACAGTTTCCCACAACTCATTGGGACCATGACCATCCTACTCAAAAGCAGACCAGAAGAGAACAGTCCATCTCAAACAACTGTCAATTTCATTGAAACACAAGAGAAGATAAACAGATACCATATAGGAACCAGAGAACACCACTTATCCCTTGGGATCCTCACCCACTGTTGGTTTTCTCTTTTCCCTGTCTGGGTAAAACAGCAGTCAGCCATATGAAAACCCAAAAAGTGATAAAAGTGCCCTGTGAACTGTGCCCGAGAAGATTTTTTGACATTTTAGCAGTAGCATTGTCTTTTCTTGTGAGAACGACTTTACTGCGAAAGCTTTTTGCTTAAATCTCCACTTCCTAAGAACAAACTTTTTGTTAGAAGTTTTAACTAAGTCAAAAATCTTTGTTGTATTTCATTTATATAACAAATCTAAAATTAGCTAGAGCACACAAATGTACACAGACCTCATAGGCAGGAATATTTAGAAAACATGAAATCCCAGAGATGCACATGGAATCACAGAATTTTCAGGGTTGGAAGGGACCTTTATGATCATCTTGTTCCAATCCCCCTGCCATGCTAAAAAGCTTCATTTACTTGCTGAACCCTGAAAACCTCAGATACTGTATCTAACCCAGTGATTACACTTGTATAGGAACCACTTACACTGGGAAACAGTAACTAATCACAGAGTTACAGCGTTTCTGGGACAAGTTGGGGTAAAAGGAGGCAGGGTAGCTTTACTAATTAATAACATCACGCTGTGACCAACCAGTGGCCTGGGAAGCATAAGGATGTCAGGGTAAGCTTAACACAGGCTCAGCAAATTACTACATTTAAATGTCCAATAATCAAACCTGAAGTATTTCAAATTTAACTCTGCTCTTGTGGGATTAACTGTACTTTCCCTAAGATGAGTCATTTTGATGTCTTCAAAGTCTCTAAATACTTAGGGAGATTTTCACTGATATTTAAAAAGTTGAAGCTGCTTATTCCTCAGATCCCTTCAGTTTCTAACTATCAGAAAATTAGCAATACTGATTTGATATCCAAAAAAAGGACAACATCGAGATTAGAACAGAAACTACCTTTAGTCAGTACATTGCTCTGAAGATGAACATATGAAATCATGTTCCCCACACAACTACCTGAATGAATGGAATTGCCTGAATTCACACTTTTGGATACATACACAGCTGCTTCTGGAAAAGAGCACTTGGTCTCCTGGTGAAGGCAGGGCAGAGTGGGGTGAGAAACCAAAGCAAAGCAAGCCTGACCAATACTCAGTGCATGGCAGATACACTCACATTTCTGACTCTGCTGAAAAACTGCACTGCAAATCATTTTTCATTTGGAGGAAAACTCTAACTACCAGTTCCACTTCTCACCTGAAAACTTGTAAATTATTTAAGGATTTCTGTGAATACCAACGAAGTTTTTTTGGGTTTTTTTTGTTTTTTTTTAACCGAAAGGGTTGTCAGGAACGACCTGTCCAGGGAATTGGTTGAGTAGCCATACCTGAAAGTGCTTGAAAAGACATGCAGATGTGGTGCTTAGGGACAAGGTTCAGTGGTGGGCTAGGCAGTTCTGGATTAGCCAATGGACCTGATCATCCTAAAGGTCTTTTCCAACCAAAACAGATCCATGAATCTATGTTGTGGTCACAGGCACACCACAACTGTCATACCAAGTATTGCTCTACCCTTTTAGAGATTATATTTTAAATCCTACTGCTGTAAAACCACAATATTTTTCTCCTGTCCATGGAAAATGTCAAAATACTAGAAAGCTTATGGCAAAAATTGCTTTTTCAACTCATTCAACAAATAGTCAACAAGTCCAGAAATTATCAACGTATAACATGTGAAGTTGTTTCCCCTCTGCTAACACTGAGCTCAGGAATAACACAAGTTCTAGTAGGTGTCTGAAGGGACTGTTTCTCCTCCAACTGTTTTTTTTTGTTATTGTTGACAAAAAAACTCCTAGAAGCCCACAGAATAGTAATCTAAGAGTGATTATAAATGACACTTGATGATCCATGGTCGTTTGCAGGAAGACATTCTATCAGTATTGACAGCAAGATGATAAATCATTTGATATGGCTACTCAAAAAGGTGACACTTCAAATTAATTAGAAGTACATTACTTCATAAGAAAGCATGTTCCATTGCTCAGCTCCAGGTGCAGTGGACCTCTGCTAGGTGTCCAGTATAATTTTAAAATTTCCAGAACAAAGTTTCTTATGGCTACCAACAGATTGCTGCTTTTAGTTAGTGTAAAATACAGAGCTACCAAATACACTGCACCAGGTCACGTTTTGTTCCACAGAACTGAGCAATTGTAGATATTTTGCAACAAATAAACCATTAAGCCTATATCTGTTACTGTCTAATAAAATCTCCTACGTTTCCATATCTGATGATAACCACTGGAAACCTATTACCAAATACAACAGTTTCTAAAAGATTAATATTAGAATTTAAATGTTCTTAAATACATTAAACAGGTCAAATACAGTGAAATTTGAAAAATAATGCTGAGGGCCAAGACTCTTGAACTGTTAGGTCTATATACATGCCAACAACAGTGGATGTACACCCCTGATGATCCTTTCCCACAGGTTCTGTGTCTGCATTTCTAAGGCTTTTGAGACCACATCCTGAATCCTACGCCTTCCATTTGATGAGTATCACTGGTAAAGTTGCAATCATGAAAATGCCATTTCACTGAATATTCATTTCACATTGTAGTCATTACCTTTCAAAAGTGCACTGGGTCACAGAGCCAAGCAAATGGAGCCCTCCCTAAGGACTTTAGCAGTTGAGTAGCAACATAAAATTTAAAAAGACAAAACAGACAAAGGCACTGAAGGCAAAATGCAAAATATAAAGACAGGATTTTCAAGTTACCTTAAAGGGATTACATTGGTTTTCTTTCCCTTTCAATTTCTGCTATTGTTTCTGTATAAATATGGTGTGGAGCTGTGACATTTGATATTGCATCACTCTATCTGTCGACATCTTGGTAGTTTTATTTAATTTATAATATTATATAAAAGTATATAGATACCTGTACAAACCTATATATACACACACAACTACATGTATTGCTATTACCAAAGGATCTGGTAAATCCCTTTTCCATCTAAGTTGGTTATCACTTTCTACTTTCCAGAACACTTTCAATCTTGCCTTTGAGAAATTCTCAAGCCTCCATTTTGTGCAGGCCTTTGATATGCAGCCCTCCAGGTGGTGAAGTGCCTTTCCTTTGTCTCATGAAATTCCATTCAGATTTGGCAGAGATATAAAGTGTAGAATCACAGTTTCTATTTTCTCACTGCTTCTGGAAAAAGGTTTGGCAGCTTGCCCAAACTCCTGAAGCTTCCAACACAGACCTCTTGTCTTCACCAAAGGAACTGCAGCAGTTGATGCTGCACTGAACATACCCCTGAGCCACAAAGCAGAATGAAACCACCACCTCCATTCCCTCAACACATCTCTGACTGCTAGCATCTATTGCTCCCCTAACTCAAGGCTGCATACAAGGGCAGCAGGATCCTCAGGTTGTTAGGAAAGATGGAGGAAGGTAAGCAGAGAAACACCTGATTTCATTACCTGGCTTCCCCAAGTATCTATCACTCCTCTTCCACTGCCAGCCACTCATTTCTCCCACCTTTCATCCTCTTTTCTCTCTTCCTCCTTTCTCCCTTCTCTTCTCTGGGTTCAGCTGGAGGCAGGAGGAACAGGTTGCTACATCTCAGTTATGGTTTGTTAGTGGGGGCATGAAAGACAGGTGAAGCTCTGTACAGCATCATGCTCATATGCTCTCCAGAAAATGACCAAGATTTCTGGGTTGTTTCCAGATATATTGTGAAAGAATTCCAACTAGCCTGCCAGCTCCAGAAAGCAAAGACAAATGAAAAGACCTACTTAGGGAAGTCTGCAAACAGGAAGTGATAGTAGAGACAAACCATGGCTGCCAATAGGGACGGGAATCTTTGGAGAACACTCCTGTCTCAGCAGCTGCAATTCAGATCAGGAGTCCTCAGTCTACATGTGTCTTTGCTGCAAACAACTGTGAAATCCAGAGACAGAAGTAATTAAATTTCTCCTTCTGTTCTTCTAGCTGGTTCACATGCAAGATAAAAGGCAATCATTGTTGTGGTAGTATGAAAACTCAAGGTACAATAAACTTAAAAGAATCATCACTACCTAAATGAGTATCATATGAGTTTGAAATTATTTCACTCTTTATTGTGGCTTATTTATTTGCATTTTAATTGGGAAATCTTTGAAAGCTGCTTAATTGCAAAGCTAAGCACAAAAAAGCTGCCTAGACAGCCTTAATTCAGCCCCTTGTGGCTATGCACCACAATGTACAGAACTGAGAGAAGTGCAGAAATCGAGAGCTGCGTTTCAGTTCAGAAACTTTGACTTCAGTAGATGTAACATTAGTGGCAACAAAGCAAAGCAAAAATCAAATGAGTTGCCTTTTCTCATCATACTGAGTACATCATACTGTACCCACAAACGTGTGATCTATTTTGTCAGGGCTGCTTAAATCAGACCTGCAACTTCAGGAGCATCCCTGCTGGCCTACCTGGGGCCAAGTCAGGGGTGAGGAGCAGCATATCCTCAGAATGTGGTGCAGAGGGTCAGACTGCTGTAGCATTCATAGCCCATAGGAGCCTTTATCTTCCTCTTTTCTTCTATCACAGACAAGATGAACATCACACAATATAAATTGGTGTACATACTTTTAGGGGCTGATGTCTGCAGTGTAGCAAGGCTTAGCTACTGAGGATGAAAAGCAACATGCATATTAATTTCTTAACTGATTTTGTTTTTTCTCATTTCAGCCCCTGTCTATACAGATAACTTGTATTTCTCTTGTTACTTGACTTTGTGGACACAACTTCATGAACCTTCTTAAGAGCCTTTCAGCAAGGAGATTTTAGGTGTTGGGGTTTTTCTTTTGGTTTTGTTTCGTTGTTTGTTTTTTTTTTTATAGGGGCCATTGAGAAGAATTATTTCACCTCTTGAAAAAAACTACACTATAATGCTACAAAACATTTCTGGAGAAATACCCACCATATCACAGTTGGTGCACTGTAAACACCACAAAATAAAAGGAGACAAATATCAATCTATGCCTCTTAGCTACAAAATTACTTTGGATCAATCTGATAGTCATACAATTCTAAAGAAAGACTACTTAATTTATAATCTCATGGTGCAGCACGAAGTTTAGCAGGAGACTATGAAACAATTGCACATCCACTACTGAGTTATTATGGACAAATATCAATGATTATGTGCCCTGTACCTCCTTACATAAATATGGATATTTTAGTTTTTATACCATAAAAGCACAGGGGCACCAGCTCCATGAAAGAAGTGCTCATACTCATGAGGACTCTAGCTCCCTTCTCACCCTGTGGTTCCACCACTCACTTCACTTTGGTCATCACTGAAGCCTGTCACCTACTCCCCTTGCACTACCACCAACCCATACAGAGAGAAACTCAACACTACCTCCCCAGGCACCAACCTCACTCACACCTCAAATCATAATCTTTCTGCCACAGTCTCTCAGAAAACTGCTGAAAGATTTTCTTGTCAGCTCCTCTTTCCCTTTTCTTGATAGCTTTTCATGGATATTCCTGACCTTCCAAAAAATCTGACTTAATTCTCTTCTTATGGATACACTCATCTGGTTCTAATCTCTCTCAGAAGTAGTTTGGGTTGCTGCCTGCAAAGGCCTACAGCAAAGTCTAACAAGGATACCACATAGAGCTCAGTGATACTCACATCAAACATGCTAACACACAGCCTCCATTTTGAAAAAACAGTCAATAAAAACACACCTGGAAATTCTGGCTGAAGAACATTTCCAAATGCAATGGCACTAAATAGAATGTGTTATCATCCAGACATGGCCTTCCTTAGGCATCCTTCCCTTTCTGGGCAAATACCACAGAAGACTAAGCCTAGCAAGGTCACAGAAATTGTCTGGCTACTTTAAGAGGGTCAGTGAAGCAATACATGTTCCACAATGCAAGACAGAAATATGTGTCCACAGCACTATCCCTGGATGATTCAGAGACCTACAATGCATGAATCCCTACAAAGATCTGTCCTTAAGTATAAGTCTAAATTGTAATTTTAAACCAGCTTCTTCTCCACCTGTTTTCTGTTTGCATTGAAATTCCTTCCCCTCAACAGCAAGCAGTGAATCTTCCTTTAGAACATGGCAATATTTATTGACTGTATACTTCATTCACATCTGTCAGACATGGGAAGTCACCACTGCTTTACAAGACTATCAGTTTTAAGTAATGCCATTCATCACAAAATGGAATAGTGTGAGCAACATTTCCTCAACTGCAATGAATTATACAAGGGTCAGCAAGCTGGAGTCGCGCTTGGCAACACAAACATTGGCCTCAGGTAGCAAACCCATCTTTCCAGCTGTTCTCATCCATATGGGTTCAATGAACTGCAGAGAGTACAGGCCTCTGCTTATTGAGAGTATCTGCTGGAACTATTTCATCTAACCAGCATCATAAAACAACTATGAAGTAAGCTGAATGCTATTCATCTAAAGCTGGTCTGGTAGCCAACTGCTGACAGAGGGGAAAATAGGGAAGGCAAAGAAGCAGACAGATGTGATCACAAAATGCAGGTGCTATGGAATTTCAAAACTCAAAGAGGAAAGCCACAAGAAGTTGAAACAATGCACCTGTGGTTCACAAGCACCTGGTCACCCCAACTGTGCTAGGCTTCCTGACGAGCAGTTTTCAGGATTCCTTAGTGTGTTTCCTCACTAGCATAATGCCCTTTTAATGTACATGCTGTCAAGCAGATCTGTTTGGCAGCAACACAATTAGCCCTATTTTTGCTCTGAAACAGAAGATTTTGTTTATGTACAAGTGAGATTATTCTGCGATCAAATACAGACATTTCACCAGAAGCCTCATCACTTGTACACAGCATACACAAGGCTCTAATTCTCTCTGCCTTCAAATTTATCTCAGGTTTCTCCAATATTTTACTCCCAGTAATGGGTCCTGAGATAAATTAGTTGTTATAGAAGACACCGTTAACCTTATATTGTTTTCCTCAGCCTTGTTTTCCTCCTCCTTCCATTAGTGTAATCAGACTCTTAGTCTTCTGTTTAAAAAATGATTGTGCAAACAGTTGACCAAGAATGTCAAAAGCCTTCATTGAATTGATAGCTGTTAATTTCAGAAATACTATAGATCTAGCTCAGTACTTCAATACATTCAAACTAAGAAAATTAATTCCAAGTCGAGCACTCCCAAAAAAGAAGATGCTTGAAATAGAAATATCAAAGCCTTATATATCAGTCAGTAACACAGCAATCACTTTCAAGTACCACCATTGACCCAGTTTGATTAGTCCATTAGCTGTAACACTTTAAACTGTTCGCTGAAAAAAAGGTTCTTTCACAAATAGTCTTTCCAGTTCAGAGTTGGGATGATGGAGTCAGAATACCCCCCATCTAATGGCTTTGCCTTTGCAAACTTAAGTTGCCTCGTTTTTACATAAAATTGCAAAACCCCTCAACTACAGAGCCACAGTACTGATGGGTTGTAGCAGTGAAACGATAAAATTAAAGGGTGGCTTCATGACCGCCAGTATATAAAATTTCATTCCTTAAGATGTCTCCTGGATGAATCAAATTATGTAAATATATGTTAACAATAATTCATAATATTTTAATAAAGTCTTTCTATTTCTCTTGGCTTCTTAGAAGTGCAGTCCCAGGTGTCCTTAGGGTGGTGGGTGTTTTGTTTTTACACTTTAAGGACACACAAGGTTATACACTTGATAAGCAAGGAAGCACAACTATTGATATATAATGCAGATAATGATGCCAGGCATCCTTTGTCTGGTATCATTCCCAGTTTTTGCTGGGAGCACTGTTCATCAACAAAGTGACTCGATATCAAGAGGGGATTCACATTTTTCAAGTTTTCTGCTAGCTAGCTATTATGGGAAAGAAAAAAGTATTTTGATTTATTATTTTTTCCTCTGGTGGAGGATTAAACAGTAAAGGTGTTTTTACTGTTGTCAATTTTTGCATTAGTAGATGGAATCAATTATACCCACAACTACTGCCTCACGTGAACTTACTCGCTGAGAACTACATCCCAAGAGACATCTGTTCTCCATATGGTCCTCTGGCTTTTTTAGGCTGTGATAGTTTGTCAAGTTTAAGGTGACCCTATTTTCTTAATGCAATTTAAAAAAACCCAAAACAACAAACCCAGAATGTTCTTGTAACAAAGTAGCTGGATTCCATAGCAGTTACATAAGAACAACATTTTTCAATGCTGTCAGTTTCATCAGTGGCAGGATTCTATCACAGGTGGGACACAATCATACTTCTCAAGTCCAAGAAGTTTTCCCACAGCACAGTAGCACAAATAATTTCATAAGTAACACAGCACCTTTGCTTTTTAAACTGAGAAGAGCCACCTAACTGAAGCATTTGGGCTTTTCTCTCCCAGTGCTGACCACACATGTCATAACTTTACCTGCTTTCAAAAAATCACAAGTTTCCCACCTCAAGATCAGTCTTGGGATTTCTTTTAATTTTCATTTTCCTACACACCAGCCCACTTCATGTGCACAGAGCAGATGGCTTACTTTACTCCTGCTGCCGATAATGGGATTTTGACCAGGTAGTGAGAGGGCCAGAAGAACAGACATTAGGAAAGAAAACAGAAATATCCATGGTCACAAAAGTTAAGAACATCAACATCACCATACAGGGTCAGACTACACATCTCTTTCGGTTCCTTCTCATATAATCAATGTTCAGTATTTGTCCAATCATCTGAATTTAAAGAGATGAACCAAAGCATCAAAAGTATCCTGTGTTTTAAGTTTTCCTCTGGTATTTTTTGCATCATCAGAACTCTATAGGAAATACTTTGAAATTGTTTGTATTTGAATCCATCTCTGCCCTTTGGGAAGAGCAAATATTCCATATATTTTTTTTTCTTCTTTAAAATACACCCCAAAACAGAAAAATATTGGCACTGAAGGATTGGTTTACTTGTAAAACTATCAGCTTGAGAAGAGTGTTGATATTACCAAACACTCACATTTCCTTCTTTTTTCTTTTTGTATTATGCGAATGTCTCAAAACAGAAACATCTGTAGTAACCATTAAAAAGAAAGGAAAAAAAAAAAACCACCAGCAAAGCTTTCAATAGGCATTATATGCTTTCTTTTTTATTATTTACAGCTTGTAAAAACATGCTTATTAGACCTGCTACATACATAAAGTTTGCTCACAAAATTCACATAAATTAATGTTCAACCTGCTGTATTCAACAGCATGCATTTGTCTATTGAATCTGCACAGCAGGAGCAGGGCCCAAAACATTACTAGATTGGCAGCATGTTCATTGAAAACACACCCAAAGCACAAAACGTGCTCACATTTCCTCGAGCCACTCTCTGTGTCACAAACTTCAAGGGCCATCCTGCCCTCGGTTTCTGCGAGGAGCTCTCATTGAAATCAGTAGGAGTGCTGCATGTAGTGCTGCTCTCAGACCTGTCCCTGGGCATAAATGTCGCCTTGAAATATGCCCTGAAGTTGAACTCTAAGCTCCACGAGACAAATAGAGAGGGAATTAGCACCACAGCCATGCATCCCTCGCCTCACTGCAACTGTCTGGTCCCCAGCCTCCTTTCAAAGGGGTGATAGACAGCAATGCCACTGCCTGCTGTCGTGGCATTTGAAAGCATCAAGTACAACCAAATAATTTTCCTACCCATACAACACCTAGATATAAAATCCAGTCCTTGATTACCCAGGGAGAGTCACAGAATCCTGGATGTAGCAAATGTCCACCAAATTCAGCGAAACCAGCAAATACTGGCAGCCCTAAAACCTCTGTCAGGGCTGAAAGTTGCATTGCTTAAAGCATGCAGGATCAGCTTGTGTTAGGCAATAATGTTGCTTCTCTTTTTTCAAACCTTTTAGACCACTTGACACTGGACTGTTTTAGCAGAATTGACTCCTCCTCAGTATTAAGAGTTTCTGAAGTTTCTGTAGTGTGAGCAATGTTATTTTCCAAGTGTGGACACTTGGGTGAAAGTAAAAGTGATATCATCATGACATGATGATTAAACCCAAACTGTTAAATAGCTCATCCTATGGAAAAAAAAATGCCTGTAAACCCCCCCTGCAATAGCTGCTACATGAACACAAAGGTGCTTTTTCCATAGACTAGACATGATGAAAACCACAAAAAGCTCTTGACACTAATAAGACCATACCTTTAGCACCTGCATAATATTCCTTTACATTCCATAGAAAAAAAGGAAAAAAACCCCTAATGCCTTACAGAATCAATTGAGAACCATTCCCATTTCTACCAGTATTGCCAAGGTAAAAAAACTGCAAATGTTCAGCTGACAAGTACCCTATCTCAGTAGTGAGATGCACCTCCTGGGGGTTCCTGGGAAGCCACAGTGATGATCCTATGAAACACAGATGGTGAAAGAATACCACCAGAAATACCAGCCCAACAAATATAAGACTGTCATTATAAGGAAAAGAAAAAGAAACAAAGTAATCTGCCCATGCATATAGTCTTGCCAAAGGACTTTGCTTGTAAATTATTAACATCTCATGTTACAGTAATGGCACTACTACAATCACAGGATCCCTAAAATGGATGGTGAGGTTCTCTAAGTGAGACAGTGAGTCAGTGTCAAAGCCAAGCAGCAAGGATGTAAGGCAGCAAGCACTTCTGCCTTCCTCTCTTGCTATGGAATCTCCCACTGCTTGCTTCCACACACCTGTCCATATGGAAAACTCTCATGCCTTGCCCTTCTGTCCCATGGAAGCGTGCAGGAAACATTTGAGTGATGAAGAGCTGTTTTAGCCTCTTTCCCCAACAGAATCTTTTAACTGGAAACAAGGCCTCACAAAAGCCACAGAAATATGACAAGGGAGGGCAGGTACACCTGGAGAGACAGAAGGGCTGTTTACCAGTTTCACTACTACAACCATAAAAATCACAAAGACTGTTTCTGCAGGAAAAGAACTCACTTACTGCTCTCAGAGTCAGTGGCCTCTGTGTAGGCATAAGTTCGCCTCTGACACAGTTGATTTAAATCTTTTGCTGTGATGGCAGTGTTGGTAAAAGCTTTAGCCATAGTTTTTATGATGCTATTAAGTTTTAGTCATTTGTGGGTTTTGCAGTATATGAATACTATAGATGCCACCTTAATTAAAAGGTCTTGTCATCTTGTGCAATTAAAAAGAGAAAATGTACTCTCCTGTGAATAGCCAGGAACAAATTGAGCAAGCTGCATTATACACGCTAAGTACACAGCAATTTTGTGCTCTTTCCTGTGTCACATATATTCTCCAGCATTCAATACTTCCTAATAATCCTGTTACAATGTTTTATGTATAAATGACTTGTAAAATACTGGTACCATGGCATCTCTGACCATTAATGACAACTAAGTTAAACAGTTCTACTTCACAAATACATACAAACTTCACACAGAGTGCAGAAGGAAAACTGTGCTCTCTTTCTTGGGATTTTCAGGTACTAACACCTCTTAAAGTAGACATTCCTCTTCTTACAGAAGAAAATATCCATTAGATTATGAGACAGACTCCTCCCAAAGAGTACACAGTAAGACAAACACCACCTTAAACAGACTTCAATACCCATGCACCTATTTAATTGGACAGCATATGCACATAAAGTAGATCAAGCACATAATATTCGCAGTCTACACATAAAAATGCACTTCCAGCTACCTACAACAAATCCCAGCAGATGGTTACCAGCATGTGTCCACACTTGTCAGCTGCAAACACATTCACCTTCATGAGTCTGGCTCATTCTTTCAGTTTTGACTCTAACTCAAGGTCTTTCAAGATAATGAGGCAGCAAATGATTGGTTGCCTCGAGGTTTGTGCCCAGAGAAGGACTGCCTTCAGGACCCACTAGTAACTTATGACCATGAGAAAAGGATACCCTATATCCATCTGCTGCTTGTGCCCTTAATACCCTGGGGCATCATATTGACAGGGCAGCAGGAAAGCCAGGCACATCTCCCTGGGCAAGGTAGACTGAAGCATCCACTTCACAACATCTCATCAGTCCAACACAGCTGCCAAGCCACAGCCACTGAAAAGCTCTGTAAAAAGGGTGTGAGAATGTATGCCATCTTTCCCAGTGAGGCCTAGACTTTTGCTTGGACCTTTTGGCATTACTACAAGATATCACATGATCATTTAGACATCTCAGGATTTGCTACAGTCAGTAACATTTATAGCAATTTTTGCTAGACATTCCTGTAGCAAGCATAGCTCTTGTGCCAGGGCCATACAGAAACTGAACACAATCTCATATCCAACTCACATGTGTATGAGGCAGATCATTACCATTTGTAAAATACACCAGTTCCACTCAAGTCAACTGAAGCAGAACCTCCTGCCTGTTTTTTTAAGTTATATGGCTCAAATAGAGAACATAACCTTTAAAGGTAGTAGGTAAGCTAGGCTCACAGGTATTGCCAAGGGGATTTCATCTCAGAAGTCTTTTCTATCTGATAGTCCTTGACCAGCCATTTGAATTAAAGTGCATCATTGACACATATGGGAATAACATTTCTTTTTTTCCCTTCCATCTTGCAAATAAGTAGGGCCTTGTGTTTGGAGAGCTGACATCTACCACCACCAAAACAAGTAATACAGTGGACCTGGAAGTTGTATGTGGCAGTAGTAACTTGGGAGCTAGAAAGCTTACCAGCAGCAGAACAGACAATGCTCTTATCTCTCTCCACAAGGAAATGACTTGCTCCCCTTCCCTTTGGTGCTTTGACTCACCCAGGAGTTCCCCACACAGCTGCTCTAGCTTCTGGGGAGATCTTCACAACCTGCATACAGGCTTCTGGCTTGCCGCCTTGTCCCTGAAGTGCCCAGTGCTCCCCTACAGAAGGAAACTCCAAAGATGCTCCTTGAAAGGAAATTTTCCTCTTACATCCATGCCAGCAGCCACCTTTGGGGCTTAGAGCACAGCAAGTGCCTGTTTTCTGGCTGCTATGAGCCTACAGCATCTCCTTTGAAGTGCTGCAGCCTTTGGGGAGCATCCTAGGGCAATTCTGAGCTGCACAGGCAAGCAACAACTGCTGCAGCTTAGACAAGCAGATGCTCCAGAGAAAGAGACACATTCTAGATGAGGGATGAGCAAAATAGTGATCACAGATAAAGTGAAGGGGAAAAGTTTTGGAAGGAACTGGGTAACTAAGGAGGCTTCAAAGCAAAGAAGAGCAAGCACGATGGCTGTGATAGTGTAAACTAAGTGTAAGTTCATAATCCTAACAAGGTACTGACCAAATAGAATAAATATCCCTACGTGTGGCTCTAGGACCCACAGTCCCACTTGGACAGGAGCCCAGCAGCCAATGAGCAGCAGGAACAGTACTAGAAACGTCAGGTCCAGTGTGGATGGGTGATGAAGCCACATCACACCCCACACACTGTACTAGCAGCACTTCTAATGCTAATGACACCCCTGGATAGGAGGCTGCTGGAATGACTGACCTTCAGACTGTACCACAACAACTGAACATCCCTTGTAGGTTGAAAAGACAGGTAAATGTACACCATCATGCAAACTTATGTGAAGTCCTGTCAGTCTTCCACTCTGGCAAATATAGCTATAATAAACATCTCGGGCCTAACCACTCTTCAAGAACCCATTGTAACATAGCCACCAGGAACCACATCTTTACACTGTGGACTTGAGACTGAGGTATATTCATATGACTGACACAGACTGTTGTCACCAGACCCCTTCCCATCAAAGTCAATGACAGTAGGATAGAGATTAGTCCAAAAAAGAAATAACTGCATGCTGCAGTAAACTGATTCAATAAGAAATACACAACAGTCACTGGTAAGAGAGCTTATCCCTCCTTCAGTACTGAGAGAGCAAGAATGCTGATTTACAGGCTGTGAGCAGTTGCAATCCAATTACAGTCATTTGAATGCCCGCTAGCAACAGGTATACACATGGATATTCTTAAGATTATTCTTAAACTACTGGCCACCCAAGGACACAACCAAGGCAGGAAGACTGAAAACAGATTAAAAAGCTTCTAAGGTTGCTTACAAGTGTGCTACACAACTGGGGAGCTAGAAAGCTTACCAGCAGCAGAACAGACAATGCTCTTATCTCTCTCCACAAGGAAATGACTTGCTCCCCTTCCCTTTGGTGCTTTGACTCACCCAGGAGTTCATCCATTAAAGTAAGAATAATTCACAGGAAGTGGCTTCAGAGCAGATGAAAGCCCAAAGGAGAGACAGGAAATGATAATTTTGAGAAAGATATGTGCAAACACACACACACTTGGGCAATTGTGGAGAGGTATGTATTATTTTCCCCCCTTCCTCCAACTGAGCTGCAGCATCTGTCTAGTCTGAGCAACCCAAGTATCACTTAGATACTAAGTATGCCCCCTTCCCTACAACTCCCAGTAAATATACACTGCTACATGGTATACAAACATATCTTGAGCTACCAAAACCACACGACATCAGAACTAATCTGGACCACTCACTACTATTATCAAGTATTACATATTCTATAAAAATCTTTAGCTATAATGGAGAAAGAAAAATTCAAGCATCACTTAATACTTTATTGTTGAAGTATTCTACACCATTTCTGTCCCCTTGTTTTACCTGAACATGCCAACAGCGTCCAACAGTCAGAGGCAAAATTCTTGCTCTTAAATTAAGGTCTGTGTGATCTAGCCATATAAATCAAAATGAAAAGGGAGGGAGAATAAGAAAAAGAAAAAATAAAAACAAAAAGAGAAAAAAAAAAAAAAACCACCAAAAAAACAAAACCTGTAGAAAGAAAAAGGAAGCCATGTGGCTTGAAACCTAGAGGCTGGTGCCCCATGCTGCACCACACGTTCATTATCGAGCTCAGTTACTGACCCCTGAGTATGAGCCCTTTCTCAAAAACTGCAGCAGGTTCAGTACCTTCCTCTCTTGAGCTGCTGAGAGAGTTTATGAACAGAGCTGCTGTTTTATTTACTCTCAATTAATCATGCTCAACTGTAAACAAAGTGTCTGTTTCAGTTCTGCTGACAATTATCCACTTGTCAACATCTCCCTCAAGTACCTCCAGCATCTGCCAACAGCACAGAACTGCTAAATCAAACTGAAGATTTTGTCTCAATAAAAAGACAGACGTATGGCAGGTTTCCTAGCCCACCATCAGCAGTCAAACTATATTGTTACTAATAAAACCAGACCACTTCCTATGGAATATTTCCTTACAAAGAAGGAGGGAAGCCAAATTTCATTTATATTAGTAAAGCAGATTCACAGAAGAAACTAGTGGAGACCCCAAGAAAGCCCCCACACCTTCCCACAAAGGCAGAAGTGAGCCCTCCTGGCTAGTGACTGCTGTGGGCTGCCTGTTCTGATAGGGCAGGTGCAGCCCCAGCTTCCCCAGTCACTCAAAGGCCAAAAACTGCAGAGTAGAAGTTCTTTACTTCGTGATGCTCATCAAATCCCACTTCCCTCCCCAAATAGTTTTAGCAGGAAAAAGTTTCCACTTCTCCTTCCATGGCCTGAGCTTTCTTTGGTCCCTGGAGCTCTCTTACTGGTTTGAATTTTACCATCTAAAACCTTAAGATATAATTATTCCTATTAGCTCAAAAATCTTCCTGCATTTTCACAAAACAACCTCAATACTTAAATTGTGAGGTACAAGGTAAACTGCAGAGAGCCTGGAACCTTTTCAGGAACAGTCAGCTGAAACTGACCACTTTTTCCTCTGAGGTGAAGACACTGCCAGGCTGCTTTCAGGCCCTGACAGGCCAGGAGGGTGCTGGGCCTGTGGAGAGCATCACCTCATGCCACAGAAGCAGAAAACCAGAGTGCCATGACTCAGGCTTTTAGTATTATTTGAAACTTAATCCTGGTCTCACAAAATAATAGGAAAATCTGACAAACTTCACTGGCAAGTGACCCAATCCTTCAGCTTTTCTCCACAGAAATGAATTTTTCTTCCCAGAATAAAACACTCAGGGGCAGTACAAGGGCGCTAAAGGGACGAAGCCCCACACGGAGCACGCAGGGTCAAAGCAGAAAGATCGCATCTCCGGTTCGGGCCATACCTTGCACTGGGCGGCTCCGGCTGCAGCAGCTCCCGGTTCGGTTCGGCTCGATCCGGCCCGGCCTGGCCCGGCCCCGCGGGGAGCGGCAGGGCGCTGACACGAACTGATCAATCTCCAGGTGGGCAATTACCTCAAATCAACTCGGCTCGCGGCCTCCGCGTGCTAATGACCGCCCCAAGCCAGCGCAGGGCTCCGGCCGCGAGTACCCCCTCTCCCCCCACCCCGCCCTGCCCAGGCCGGGCCGGCATTCGCCCCTTTAACCTTCCCCTCCCTACGCAATTAATTGAGATATCTTTTATACTTGATGTGTTGTAAAATTAATGCCTAATTTATGTAATTAGTCAATTAACTATAATTCTAGCATATGGTGCCAAATGCCCAGAAGGTGTTCTTGTTTCCCAGGTACTTATTTTGATGTCATGAAATACAGCTAATTAATTTTACATGCATATTAATTTCGGATCTATTTAGCGGCTCCCTTTGTGAAGGCAGATTTAATATTTATCTTTCTAACCTTTTTGGGCAAATTCTGAGCTCGGTGCTGAAACGGAGGTGACTTTTTAAACACATTTCCATCGGTCTCCCTTTCCTCTGTGGAGCCTCTGCTGACACCGGGTCGATCCCTCCTGTGAGAAGATGCACAAGGGCTGATTATCTATAGCTTCCCGTACATCTATAACTGTCACAAGATACGGCTATTGAATTTAAATCCGATTAATATTTAATATTTAACATTTCTGAGGGAATTTTTGTTTGTTTTTTGCAAAGCACAATATCCCACGGACATTTTTTTTTTAATAGCTGCTCTAAATACAATGCTCCTTGGAAAAATTATGAGAATTCAAGTATTGCTTAATTAGAAAAATGTGCATAATCCTGCTCGCTACCTTCTGATCCTCGCAGTTCTCCTGTTTGAGCCGAGAAACTACGAGCTCCCTGCCAGCGCGCCCTGCGCTTGGCTGCTGCTGCTGGCCCTCGGAAGCAGCTCCCGCTCCTTCCCGGCGGAACACTCCAGGTCACACTCGTGCCTCTTTCGGAAGGAAATCGTATTTGATTTTGTCCAGAAAACGGGGAAGGATTTCTCTTCTTTCTACATTTTGTGGAGAGATTAAGGGGTTAATCGCATCGTGGGGTTTCCTGCTCCCCAGATATCGAGAAAATATTTTTAAAAAGGAAAAAAACAAAACAAAAAAAACCCCACACAAGTGAAAAAAAAACCTCTGAATTTCGTAGTCCACGCTTCAAAGTCCCACTTCCCCCGTTACTGCAGAACTAATTGCCGCATTACCCTTATCTCTGGGGCGAGGGGAGATAACAAATCACCTGGCCGAGAGGTGCATGATGCCGGGCCGGGCCGGGCCGGGCCGGGCCGGGCCGGGCCGGGCCGGGCCGGGCTGGGGGGCTCGCGCTGCGCGACCTCTCGCCAAGCCCCGGGGATGCGACAGGAAAGGGCAGGGCAGGAAAGGGCAAGGCAGGAGCGGGCTTTTAAAGAAATCTGCGCAACTGCTGTAGCGTCATAACTTTTATCCCCCTTTCCGGATAAATTAATGAGCAATTTAATTAATAAAATCAGAGAGTAGCGTAAGTGCTATGATAATGAAGTTAAATGAGCGCGCAGTAAAATATTCACTAATCCAGCACATTGGCAAATGCCCTCTTAATTCTGCTTACCACTAAAAGGGTTTTGAGCACCATAATGAGATTCCTCTGTCTGCTAATTAATTGACACTCTCCTGAATATTCATATGTGCTAGCACCAATACGTTCCTAATTGCACCGTGGAATGGATCTCAGAGGAAAGTAAATCGCCATAGACTTAATTAAAATAATGTATGCCAGATACAGCTCGCTGAGGATGAGACATTTGCCATCAAGAGATGTAAGAAAGTGGCACCTGGTTTGTAGCGAAAAATGAGGAGAAAATCTTTATCCCTCCCAAGGTGAAGTCATCGAGGGCTGGGAAATGCCAGGCTTTTCAGCCTGAAGACCTGGAAGTAGAAGGGAGCGCGACGAGGAGCCTGCTCGCCCGCGGCGGTGCCGCGCACTGACCC